>NW_026601473.1:0-49323 GCF_029448725.1 Salvelinus fontinalis
TCTCACGCCACCCCGCTCCTCCGCTCTCTCCACTGGCTTCCAGTTGAAGCTCGCATCCGCTACAAGACCATGGTGCTTGCCTACGGAGCTGTGAGGGGAACGGCACCTCAGTACCTTCAGGCTCTGATCAGGCCCTACACCCAAACAAGGGCACTGCGTTCATCCACCTCTGGCCTGCTCGCCTCCCTACCACTGAGGAAGTACAGTTCCCGCTCAGCCCAGTCAAAACTGTTCGCTGCTCTGGCACCCCAATGGTGGAACAAACTCCCTGACGACGCCAGGACAGCGGAGTCAATCACCACCTTCCGGAGACACCTGAAACCCCACCTCTTCAAGGAATACCTAGGATAGGATAAAGCAATCCTTCTGCCCCCCCCCCCCCCCCCCTTAAAAGATCTAGATGCACTATTGTAAAGTGGCTGTTCCACTGGATGTCATAAGGTGAATGCACCAATTTGTAAGTCGCTCTGGATAAGAGCGTCTGCTAAATGACTTAAATGTAATGTAAATGATAAATGAGGCCCCCGAGCCTAAGTCTCGCACCCTCGTCAGCAGGTAATGTAGCCTAGTGGTTAGAGCCGAAAGGTTGCTGGATCGAATCCCCGAGCTGACAAGGTAAAAATCTGTCATTCTGCCCCTGAACAAGGCAGTTAACCCACTGTTCCCCGGTAGGCTGTCATTGTAAATACGAATTTGTTCTCAACTGACTTGCCTAGTTAAATAAAGGTTAAATAAAAACAATTTTCTCCTCTCTAATGGAAAAAGTAAACAGCGAGATATTTACCTGTTAGTGCAATAACAAGCTGAATGCAGAAATACATCTTGATATCTGGAGCCATTTTGGAAGTGTGTCTATTCAGCTATATAGAGTGAACACCAAAGAGACTGTATTGAGGGAATGTGGGTCTACTATTTATACAGCGTGGATGGGAAAGTCCACTGGTCTCCATGTGTGTTTGTTTTGAACTATCTTTTTGGGTGAGGGACAAGATATCGACCACTCTGTATGTAAACACTTTCCTCACAATGTGTTTTCCAGACACCACCCCATGATCCCCATGATGTAAGAGTGGAGTTTCCAAGGTGTCAGCCAAAGGGAACCATTGTTTGAAGCTCACTGTATGCAGTACAGAGGGTCAAATAATACATACAAATACTAGATGTGTAACGCAGACACTGGGAGTTAGGAAGCAAGTACAGGGGGTGAATTTAATAATAAATAGAACAATACAAAACAAGAGTTTAGCATCTGGACATGAGAAAGATAACTAATACTGCCTGGGGAAACAGCCAAAGGGAATGACAGATATAGGGGAGGTAATCAGAAGTGATGGAGTCCAGGTAAGTCTCATGAGCTGCAGGTGTGCGTAATGATGGTGGCAGGTGTGCGTAATAATAAGTAATGATGAGGGGGGAGCAGGAGTAGACGTGACAAGATGTGACATGCATTGCTCCCCGGTGGCATAACATTGGGGTTGAGTATGAGCAACACTGTTCAATCAAACTGGGCAGAAAGCCCAGTTAAGGATCGGAACCTTTTTTAAATTTCCGACTAAAATACCCAAATCCAACTGCCTGTAGCTCAGGACCTGAAGCAAGGATATGCATATTCTTGATACTGTGGGCGAGCGGTTTGCTGATGTCAACGTTGTAAACAAAGTGCCCCATGGTGGCGGTGGGGTTATGGTATGGGCAGGCATAAGCTATGGGGAATGAAAACAGATGCATTTTATCAATGGCAATTTGAATGCACAGAGATATCGTGACGAGATCAAGGAGATGTATGACACAGCATGAGGCAAATGGTGGTCACACCAGATACTGACTGGTTTTCTGATCCACACCTGTAACTTTTTCGTTAAGGTATCAAATCAAATCACATTTTATTTGTCACAAATGTAGACCTTACAGTGAAATGCTTACTTACAAGCCCTTAACCAACAATGCAGTTTTAAGAAAATACCTACAAAAAAAGTGCTGTAGCAGAGAGAACAGTCTATGACTAGGGTGGCTGGAGTCTGACAATTTTTAAGGCCTTCCTCTGACACCGCCTGGTATAGAGGTCCTGGTTGGCAGGAAGCTTGGCCCAAGTGATATACTGGGCCGTACGCACTGCCCTCTATAGTGCCTTGCGGTCGGAGGCCGAGCAGTTGCCATACCAGGCAGTGATGCAACCCATCAGGATGGTCTCGATGGTGCAGCTGTAAAACCTTTTGAGGATCTGAGGACCCACGCCAAATCTTTTCAGTCTCCTGAGGGGGAATAGATTTTGTCGAGGCCTCTTCACAACTTTCTTGGTGTGCTTGGACCATGTTAGTTTGTTGGTGATGTGGAAGCCAGGGAACTTTAAGCTACCCTTACCCTTCAGGAAGTCCAGGATCCAGTTGCAGAGGGAGGTGTTTAGTCCCAGGGTCCTTAGCTTAGTGATCAGCTTTGAGGGCATTATGGTGTTGAATGCTGAGCTGTAGTCAATGAATAGCATTCTCACGTAGGTGTTCCTTTTGTCCAGGTGTAAAAGGGCACTGTGGAGTGCAATAGAGATTGCATCATCTGTGGATCTGTTGGTGCGGTATACAAATTGGAGTGGGTCTCGGGTTTCTGGGATAATGATGTTGATGTGAGCCATGACCAGCCCTTCAAAGAATTTCATGGCTACAGACGTGAGTGCTACGGGTCGGTAATCATTTAGGCAGGTTACAATAGTGTTCATAGAGACAGGAACTATGGTGGTCTGCTTGAAACATGTTGGTAGTACAGACTCAGACAGGGAGAGGTTGAAAATGTCAGTGAAGACACTTGCCAGTTGGTCAGCGCATGATCGGAGTACACGTCCTGGTAATCTGTCTGGCCCTGCGGCCTTGTGAATGTTGACCTGTTTTAAGGTCTTACTCACATCGGCTGCGGAGAGCGTGATCATACAGTCATCCGGAACAACTGATGCTCTCATGCATGTTTCAGTGTTACTTGCCTCTAAGCGAGCATAGAAGTTATTTAGCTCGTCTGGTAGGCTCGTTTCACTGCTTCCCTTCGTAGTCTGTAATAGTTTGCAAGCCCTGCCACATCCGACGAGCGTTGGAGCCGGTGTAGTGACCAACAGATGCATATCTGTATTCCCAGTCATGTGAAATACATAGATTAGGGCCTGATACATTTATTTCAATTGATTGATTTCCTTATACGAACTGTAACTCAATATGTTGCATTTATATTTTTGTTCAATATAAAGGGCTCAACCGTGAGTCTCTGCCATGCTTTGGGGAAATAGGATGCAGGCAAAGGGGAGATTTATTTTGAATTCAACCTAGTGCTGTTGGAATTCACCTAGCTTCTACATAGGGGAGAAACTCTGAGAAATTCTATATGTGATGCCGTCTTATCAGGTGAAAGACAGCACAGTATGTAAGAATAGCTGGAAACAGAAGTGCTCTTCAAATAGAATTTATTGCTCAGCGCATTCAGGCATGATCAAATCACATTATCAACCATTCTCATTATCATCCCTATGCACATTATCATCCATTGGTCAGAAGTAAATATATATAGCAAAATACAGCTTTTGGTTTGTTATATTCAATATTACAGTACGTCTCTCTTGCAGGAGTTCATTAATTGTGCCTCATAATCAGGGGCGCAACTTTGATTTTAGAAGTGGGGGGGATGTTATTATTATTGTAAATAAAATAAAAATATCCAGTCGGATAAACACTCCAAACAGCCTACCCGACCACTCGGAGGCATCCACATGGTCCAAAAGCACACCTATGCCTCGTTTTGTAACACATTCCAATGATAAAACTGGGGGGGACATAAATACAAATTCAGAATGCGGGAGTGGGACATGTCCCCCCGTCCCCCCGTCCCCGTCCCCAGTGAAAGTTGCGGCCCTGGTCATAATTGACAGTCACGAATCATGATACTTTACATATTAAGCGTCAGTTAATATTTTAAGGGGGAGCAGTTCTCATATTGCTTTAAAGCCTTTCACTAACCATGCAGTTTTACAGAAAACCTCTACTGACCTCTAAATCGAGTCATTCAAAAAGAGGTTAAGTCTCAAGTTTTAGGTTTAGCTTGCTTCTCTGCGATTGGCTCAGCAGCTTGTCCGGTAAAGCAGTTCTCGTCTATTTAAAATGTATCTTGTTCTGTTATCTTCTCATCAACTGTCTGATCTTTCAAACCCACGGCTGATACATCCTGTTCTTTCACTGGTAATGTATTTGTAATAGATATCTCAACTTGTTCAGATTTTAACTCAGAGGCCTTGGTTTTCACACTCTCTGTCTTTGGGGTTCCATCTTTGGGATCTGTAACCTTCTCAGGCTCTTTGTCCATACTTTCCTCTTGTTTCTCCTGAGTTGTGTTGCTTTCTGGCACCTCCCTGTGGGAGTCATTGCTCTCTGCAAATGCAGGCATCTGTTTCTCTGGTGGTGTGATTGTCTTAGCTTTGTCACCACTGCCCGTCGTTTCACTCTCTTCCGTAGGGGTGGTCATTGATTCTGGGGTGAGGGTTGAGTATGGTTTAGGGATGGTCGTTGATTCTTGGGTGAGGGTTGAGTCTGGTTTAGGGATGGTCGATGATTCTGGGGTGAGGGTTGAGTCTGGTTTAGGGGTGGTCGTTGATTCTGGGGTAAGGGTTGAGTCTGGTTTAGGGGTGGTCGTTGATTCTGGGGTGAGGTTTGAGTATGGTTTAGGGGTGGTCGTTGATTCTGGGGTGAGGGTTGAGTCTGGTTTAGGGGATATTTCCTCTTTAGGGGTGATGGTTGAGTTTGGTTTTGGGGAAGTTTCAAATTTAGGGGTGACTGCTGGTTCTGGTTTTGGGGAAGTTTCTTCTTCAGTGGTGACTGCTAGTTCTGGTTTAGGGGATGTCTCCTCTTTAGGGGTGACAGTGGGGAATGATTTAGGGGATGTCTCTTCTTTAGGGGTTACGGTTGGCTCCTGTTGTGGAGATATTTCCTCTTTAGGGGTCACAGATTGGTCCGGTATTGGGGATGTCTCCTCTTTAGGAGAGACAGTTGGCTCTGGATGCGGGGTTGTTTCTTCTTTAGGGGTCACAGTGGGGTCTGGTTTAGGGGATGTCTCTTCTTTAGGGGTGACGGTTGGCTCTTGTTGTGGGGATGTCTCCTCTTTAGGGGTCACAGATTGGTCCGGTATTGGGGATGTCTCCTCTTTAGGAGAGACAGTTGGCTCTGGATGCGGGGTTGTTTCTTCTTTAGGGGTGACAGTGGGGAACGATTTAGGGGATGTCTCTTCTTTAGGGGTTACGGTTGGCTCCTGTTGTGGAGATATTTCCTCTTTAGGGGTCACAGATTGGTCCGGTATTGGGGATGTCTCCTCTTTAGGAGAGACAGTTGGCTCTGGATGCGGGGTTGTTTCTTCTTTAGGGGTCACAGTGGGGTCCGGTTTAGGGGTTGTTTCTTCTTTAGGGGTCACAGTGGGGTCCGGTTTAGGGGTTGTTTCTTCTTTAGGGGTCACAGTGGGGTCCGGTTTAGGGGTTGTTTCTTCTTTAGGGGTCACAGTGGGGTCCGGTTTAGGGGATGTCTCTTCTTTAGGGGTGACGGTTGGCTCGTGTTGTGGGGATGTCTCCTCTTTACTGGTAACTGCTGGATCTGGTTTAGGGGATGTTTCATCTTTAGCTGTGACTGCTGGTTCTGGTTTTGGGGAAGTTTCTACTTTAGTGGTGACTGCTAGTTCTGGTTTTGGGGAAGTTTCTACTTTTGGGATGACTACTGTTTTTGGTTTTGGGGAAGTTTCTACTTTAGGGGTGACTGCTTGTTCTGGTTTTGGGGAAGTTTCTTCTTTAGGGGTGGTGGTTATATCTGGTTTTGGGGAAGTTTCTACTTTAGCTGTGACTGCTATTTCTGGTTTTGGGGAAGTTTCTACTTTGGGGGTGACTGCTGGTTCTGGTTTTGGGGAAGTTTCTACTTTAGTGGTGACTGCTAGTTCTGGTTTTGGGGAAGTTTCTACTTTAGTGGTGACTGCTAGTTCTGGTTTTGGGGAAGTTTCTACTTTTGGAATGACTACTGTTTCTTGTTTTGGGGAAGTTTCTTCTTTAGGGGTGACTGCTTGTTCTGGTTTTGGGGAAGTTTCTACTTTACTGGTGACTGCTTGTTCTGGTTTTGGGGAAGTTTCTACTTTAGTGGTGACTGCTTGTCCTGGTTTTGGGGAAGTTTTTACTTTAGGGGTGACTACTGTTTCTAGTTTTGGGGAGGTTTCTACTTTAGGGGTGACTGCTTGTTCTGGTTTTGGGGAAGTTTCGTCTTTAGGGGTGGTGGTTATATCTGGTTTTGGGAAAGTTTCTATTTTAGGGGTGACTGCTGTTTCTGGTTTTGGGGAAGTTTCTACTTTAGTGGTGACTGCTGGTTCTGGTTTTGGGGAGGTTTCTACTTTAGTGGTGACTGCTAGTTCTGGTTTTGGGGAAGTTTCTACTTTTGGGATGACTACTGTTTCTGGTTTTGGGGGAGTTTCTACTTTAGGGGTGACTGCTTGTTCTGGTTTTGGGGAAGTTTCTTCTTTAGGGGTGGTGGTTATATCTGGTTTTGGGGAAGTTTCTACTTTAGGGGTGACTGCTGGTACTGGTTTTGGGGAAGTCTTCTCTTTAGGGGTGACAGTTCGGTCCGGTTTTAGGGCTGTTTCTTTTTTAGGGGTGACAGTGGGGTCTGGTTTAGGGGATGTCTCCTCTTTAGGGGTTACGGTTGGCTCCTGTTGTGGGGATGTCTCCTCTTTAGCGGTGACAGTTTGGTCCGGTTTTGTGGTTGTTTCTTCTTTAGGGGTGACTGCTGGTCCCTGTTTAGGGGATGTCTCTTCTTTAGGGGTGACAGTGGGGTCCGGTTTAGGGGATGTCTCCTCTTTAGGGGTTACGGTTGGCTCATGTTGTGGGGATGTCTCCTCTTTAGGGGCAACAGTGGGGTACGGTTTAGGGGATGTCTCTTCTTTAGGGGTGACAGTTTGGTCCGGTATTGGGGATGTCTCTTCTTTAGGGGTCACAGTGGGGTCCGGTTTAGGGGATGTCTCCTCTTTAGGGGTGACGGTTGGCTCCTGTTGTGGGGATGTCTCCTCTTTAGCGGTGACAGTTTGATCTGGTTTTGTGGTCGTTTCTTCTTTAGGGGTGATTGCTGGTCCCTGTTTAGGGGATTTCTCTTCTTTAGGGGTGACAGTGGGGTCCAGTTTAGGGGATGTCTCTTCTTTAGGGGTGACAGTGGGGTACGGTTTAGGGGATGTCTCTTCTTTAGGGGTGACAGATTGGTCCGGTATTGGGGATGTCTCCTCTTTAGGAGTGACAGTTGGCTCTGGATGCGGGGTTGTTTCTTCTTTAGGGGTCACAGTGGGGTCTGGTTTAGGGGATGTTTCTTCTTTAGGGGTCACAGTGGGGTCTGGTTTAGGGGATGTTTCTTCTTTCGGGGTCACAGTGGGGTCTGGTTTAGGGGATGTTTCTTCTTTCGGGGTCACAGTGGGGTCTGGTTTAGGGGATGTTTCTTCTTTAGGGGTCACAGTGGGGTCTGGTTTAGGGGATGTCTTAGATTCTTTCCCTTTTTCCTCACCCATTGAGACATCTTTTGTGACCTTTTCACTGCCATTATGTTCATTCTGCACAACACTTTTTACAATATCATCCTTGCTGCTCACTTCTGGCTCTGTCGGACCCACCTCCTTTTTAAGAGTCTTTTGCACAGGCTCTTCCTTACACTCACTTGTTGTGCTGATAATTCTGTCTGGCATTTTACCTCCTACTGTTTTCTCATCTTGTGTCATTTCTACACTAGAATCATCTGGTGACTTCACCTGCTCCACTGTCTCCTTGGTTGGACTGCTCTTCAGCTCTGCAGTGATATCAGGGGATTCCATGTCCTTCTCTGTGGGCTCAGGGAGATCCTCTTCTTGTGTTGTCACAGCACTCTCTGCCTCTTGAGGTTGGTCTGACTCTCTGTGCTCCTTCTCATCAGGTTTCTGCTCCAGTGTTGGGGCACTCTGATATAAATGTTTTCTCTCTTTGATGGGACTTTCTTTTGGGCTGTCTTGATGTTGCTCTGTTGGGGCACTCTCCTCTTTCAGATCTACCTCTTTTTTCTCTTTTAAAGGGCTTTCTTTTTTTCTCTCCTCTGACACCTTTTTGGGTTCTTTGGAGATGTCCTCTGTGGGGACCTGTGGTTCACCCTTTATTGAACTTCCTGTTTTGCTATCCTCTGACTCTGAAGTTTTGGGTTCTGTTGAGATGGGAATCTCTGTTTGGGATTCACCATGTTTTGGTTTGTCATCTTTTTCTAATGTCCCCTTTATCTCGCTGTCTAGCTTCTTTGTTGTGTCCAGTTTTTCCTTCTCTCCGTCACTGGTGGCCTCAGCTGAGTTGACTTCACTTTGTGTATTTTCACCTCTGTCAATGTCCTCTGTCTTTTTGATTGCATCTGGCTCACCCCCCTTTTCCTCCTCTCTTTCATCCTCTCCCTCCTCTCCATTTTCTCCCTCGCTATGGCTAACTCCATCTCCATTTACCTCGACCTCTGCTGATGTTACAATCTGCTGTCTCTTAGACTCTTCCTCCTGTTCACCCTCTTCCTCCGGGGCGTCCACTTCAACATCCACTTTACCTCTATCTTTCTCTTTCTGCTCATCCACCTCTCCCCCACTCCTCCTCTCAGCTTTGTCACTCTCTTCTCCCTGCTTCTGTCTCAACTCGTCTCCCTCTCCCCGGACCGTCTCCTCGGAGCCTGTCTCCTCGATCTCGGACATCTCCATGTCTCTGGTGGTCTCAGTGATGATCTCCTCAACAAACTTGTACTGGGGCTCAGACCTGCGTGTGGGCCCTCCCTGCCGGGCCAGGCAAGGCAGGGTGTAGACGGGGGACTGGCGGTAGATGCAGGGCATGGAGATGTGGGTGTCAGAGATGGTGTACAGGCGGGACTCCTCACCCTCCAGGAGTTTCCTATAGGGAGGCAGAGAGACGTGTTATTACTGCCATGACTATAATATGGATATGTCCCAATGTGTTAGCCTCGTAAATGCCAGACTGATCACCGCTGCACACATCCATGTCAGCTCGTGAGAACAGTGTGTGTGGATATGTCTGAATATCCATATCATGATTAAAGTGTCATTCTGTGTTGTGATGTCGTCTATGTTCATTTGATGTTAAATATGAAATCAAACTATTTCAATAAAATGTCTACTGTTTCATTTGTTCACCATTGACTGTGTTTTGTAGTAATCTCTCACCATCGCTATGACACTTTTGCACAGTTTTTCTCTAACACAGCACTAAGTTGAATCAGATGTGTTAGCGCTGGGCTAGAATAAAATGTGCACACCCTGGTTATCCTCAGAAATAGATCCAGGAACACACCATAAACTATATGGTATTTTCCTCAGTCAATGATTTTATATATGGGAGAGAGTTGATGTCTCTTACCTATAAGAGAGAATCTCCACATCCAAAGCCATTTTGACATTCAGCAGGTCCTGGTACTCTCTCAGGTAGCCAGACATGTCTAGTTTAGCATTGGTCAGCTCATTCTCCAGCTGCCTGATAGTGTCCTGGGCAGAAAAGCATACACAAGTCAATAATAGGGTCAATCAGCCACTTTGGTTGGTATGACAACAAGGAGAAATTTAGGGGGGGGGTATAGTGTTCTACTCCTATAGGCCTGTATGAGGAAATTATGTTCCAGTAATGAAATAGTTCACATGGGGCCTATATTTGTGGAATACACCTACAGCATAGCCCTGAATACAAATATGAATCGTAAAAATGTGTATGTTTACTTACAATTGTTAGAGGTACAAAATAAACCAAAGTCTACCTGGTAATGAATCATTTCCGCATAGTGACGCTCCTCCAGCTCTTGTAGTTGTTTTTCCAGGGCCTCTCTCATTCCTTTCCCACAGTCCAGTTCAATTGTTTTCCCCTGCAGGCGCCTTCTATTCTCCTGGATCTCCTGCTGGGTCGCCTTCAGCACCTCTCTGTTGCTCTCTGCCGCTTTGGTTAACTTTGCGAACTGGATACGGAAGCCCTCCTCGGCCTGCTGAAAGTCGGAGGTGGCGTGACCTTCTAACTGCACACGGATGTCCCGGAGAGCCGCAGTGATGTCAGGTTTGCCAAAGTCGTGCGCCTTGACCGTTACTTGAGCCTCTTGGATCTGGGCCACCATTTCTGATACCTCGTCCTCATGGTTCTTCTTCAGGAAGTGAATCTCGTCCACCAGAGACTGCGCTTTCTCGTCCAACTGAAGTTTGGCGAGGTATGCATCGTTGGCGTCCTTTTTCAGCACAAGGATGCCGTTCTCTGCATCTGAGCGGTCACGTGCCTCCTGCTCGTACTTGTCTCTCAAGGTGAGGAAATCTTCCTCCAGGTTCTGATGCTCTATCTCGATCTGACGCTTCTGAAGGGTGATGTCATGAACTAGATTCCTCAGGTCCATAAGCTCCGGCTCGTGCTCCTGGGCCAGAGACGCAGGGGACTGTGCCTTTAGTTTGATTTCCTCGATTTCCCTCTCAAACAATTCATTTTGCTGCTCCAAATGACGCACCTTCTCTATGAATCCGGCGAAACGGTCGTTCAGCCCATGGAGCAGTTCTTTCTCATTCATTTTCGTCAACACCCCGGTAAATGGGCCTGATAAATCGAAAAGGCTCTGCGATGATCTCGGAATGGATCCGAATTCGCTCTTCAGCATCGTCACATATCCTCTGTTCGTGTACGCAGTAGTCGACTCAAAGCCAACGGTCCTGGACGCAGAGGGGGATCCGGTCAGTTTAGGTTGATAGCAGCAATACTCAGCTTGAGCTGCCCTATGCGGAGAACCCGAATGATTGTCCATTCTGAGGCTCATATTGCCTCAGTAAACTCAGCCGTGTTGGTGTGCAGGCTAAGCAGCGCGGCTCCTACCTTTTATACTCCCTCTGTCTGCTCGCGCTGCAGAATGGAACTGTCCATAGTGCTGAAAATGTATAGAATCAGCTGTAGGCTTGACTGTCTGCCAACGCGTGCATCCTCACCTGTGTTCTCTCTCTCCATCTCTTTCTCTCCCTCATCGTTTTGTCTCAGACAGCATTGACGCATAGGAAATCATTTCACTTTGAAACGCCAGCAGTCTACAATGACACCTCAAAGTTACAAGTCATATGTCTTTAATACATTGTCAGGTGGTCAAACTATTGTTTTATCCAAAGGGCTATATCTTTCCTTAATTTTTTATATATTATAGAAAGGGGCCGCAGATTCTGGTTTGGCTGAATGTGCTTGCCTTGTAATATAACTGTATATTACTGTATATAAAAGACTGTAATGCAAGTGTAAAATAGTCATGTAAGAATGACCCTAAGCCTAGACATAACTGCTCCCATTTCTCAGTCAAGCAGCACTTCTAAAGGGCATTTCAAACACTTTTCAACCTCATATTCATCATCTCCAGCACCAAACCAGTGAAAATTAGGTTGAAAACGGGTGGAATTGCTCTTTAATCTTGCACCTTTTTACAAATGCCTACATGAGGAAAATGCATGGGTCTGCTTGGCTTAGCGGAGACAGGCTGGCTGAAAAGGGTTGGCCTGGATGTGTTCCAGTGATACAGCTTTCATTTACACCTCACAGTATACGGTAGGTTGCTCATAGAAATCAATGGTGTATTTCAGTGAATAATGTGAATAGGATATCAGAATATGATATTTACTCTTTTTAATCAGACGTGAAAACCTCTATAGAGAGAGATTAGTAAATAGAAAATGTGACTAAACAATGTCTCAGCAAACATATTTTTTATTGTAAAATAGTGTATCACCACTAAAACAAGCACTACATTAACTCCGTGTCACTTGATAGATGTTTGTTAGAAAAGGATACACAGTGATTCACATATTTTAACTTCTAACGCCTCACAAACCCGGATCCGGGATCCCCCCCATCACAAAAGCTGACTAGCATAGCCTAGCCTAAAGTTACAGGGATATCATAAAATAAAATGTTCATGAAATCACAAGTCCAAGACACCAAATGAAAGATACAGATCTCGTGATTCAAGCCATCATCTCTGATTTTTAAAATGTTTTACAGGGAAGACACAATATGTAAATCTATTAGTTAACCACGTTAGCAAAAGACAACAATTTTCTTACTCCACCATTTTCTTACTGCATCAGTAGCTATTACAAATTCGACCAAATAAAGATATAAATAGCCACTAACCAAGAAACAAACCTCATCAGATGACAGTCTGATAACATATTTATTGTATAGCATAGGTTTTGTTAGAAAAGTGTGCATATTTCAGGTATAAATCATAGTTTACAATTGCAGCCCCCATCACAACTATCACTAAAATGACTAGAATAACTACAGAGACCATCGTGTATTAGCTAATTACTCATCATAAAACATTTCTTAAAAATACACAGCGTACAGCAATTGAAAGACACAGATTTTGTGAATCAAGACAATATTTCAGATTTTCTAAGTGTTTTACAGCGAAAACACAATATAGCGTTATCTTAGCTTACTACAATAGTCAGACACACAGTAGCATTGATTCAAGCCAAAAATAGCAATAACGTTATAAACCACCAAACGCTATTAATTTTTTCACTAACCTTCTCAGAATTCTTCAGATGACAGTCCTGTAACATCATATTACACAATGCATATAGTTTGTTCGAAAATGTGCATATTTAGCCGCACAATTCGTGGTTACACAACGTGTTTAGTGGGCAAAAAATCAAGCAATCTGTCCGGCGCCATTTTGGAAAGGCACCTAATCTTATCGAAAACTATTCATAAACTTGACAAAAAAAATACAGGTTGGACAGCAATTGAAAGACAAATTAGTTCTTAATGCAATCGCTGAATTACATTTTTAAAATTAAACTTACTGCGCAATACTGGGTACAATACAGGGTGCGATAGCGCAACGCTACACGGAAAATAATGCATTTTACTTTTTCAACAGAACAACGTTTTATCAGTATAAATAGTACTTACTATTAGCTGAACTCCCATCAGAATCTTGGGAAAGGTGTCCGTTGGCCAAAAGAATCGTTGCTGGGTTGGAGAATGTTTCCTTTGACGTTGCAATTAGCAGTACAGAATGGCATTCGAGAGAGAGATACCCAAGTTCCTACAGCGCCATGGAAATAAATACCTGAAAATCGCAATATACTGACATAAACTGGTATAATTCGGTTCAAAATAACAAGATTATGATGTCTTTAAAGCCTATAGCGAATAAAAACAGAGCCGGATACATCTAGGAGCTAAAACCAGAGGTTCTAAAAAGACATGCCAAGACCCTTTCTGCGTCAGCGCGAAGTCCCAAAAGGCCGGACACCTCGGTTCCAACCAATTTATAGACTTTCTGAACCGTGTAGAAACTGCATTTCAACTCTCCCTATTCGCTAACAGCCAGGGGAAGGCGTATGCAGTGCATCTCAACCAATAGAAGACAGGCAAAGTTAAAGACAGGTCTCAGAGCAGATGATAAAATTTGCCATTCTCATACAGACATAGGAAAAGTGCTCTAAGTCGAGTTCTGTTTCACTTACAGACATAATTCAAACGGTTTTAGAAACTAGAGAGTGTTTTCTATCCAATATTATTAATAATATGCATGTTGTACGAGCAAGAATTGAGTACGAGGCAGTTTAATTTGGAGACCAATTTGTGCTATGTCGAAATGGCACCCCCTAGTGGCAAGAAGTTTCAACACATTTCACATTCAACATTTTTATAATTTCAGGGTATTGTAATATGTAACCCCTAACTGCCCCCACCCCACCCCCTATGCAAAAAATGTGTTGAGAAAGTGCTTTCAGATCAGGTGAAAGTTACTCAGTAGATACACTGACTGTACACAACTTCCTAATATTGCGTTGCACTCAAGTTGAAAGCGTTCCACAGGGATGCTGGCACATGTTGATTCCAATGCTTTCCACAGTTGTGTCATGCATGCCATGGAAGAACTGGGCCATTTTTAGCTTCCAGGAATTGTGTACAGATCCTTGCGACATGGGGCTGTGAATTATCATGCTGAAACACTCTGTTCACACCGTTGACATGAGCAAACCACTCGCCCACACAATGCCATACATGCTGTCTGCTGTCTGCCCGGTACGGTTGAAACCGGGATATATCCGTGAAGAGCACACTTCTCCAGCGTGCCAGTGGCCATCAAAGGTGAGCATTCGGCCCACTGAAGTCGGTTACGTTGCCAAACTGCAGTCAGGTCAAGACCCTGGTGCGGACGACGAGCACGCAGATGAGCTTCCCTGAGACTGTTTTTGACAGTTTGTGCAAAAATGCTTTGGTTGTGCAAACCCATAGTTTCATCAGCTGTCCGGGTGGCTGGTCTCAGACGATCCCGCAGGTGAAGAAACCGGATGTGGAGGTCCTGGGCTGGCGTGGTTACACGTGGTCTGCGGTTGTGAGGCCGATTGGACGTACTGCCAAATTCTCTAAACGATGTTGGAGGCGGCTTATGTTAGATAAATGAACATTCAATTATCTGGCAACAGCTCTGGTGGACATTCCTGCAGTCAGCATGCCAATTGCACGCTCCCCAAAAACTTGAGACATCTGTGGCATTGTGATGTGTGAGCTCAACTGTGAATGGTCCTGGAGCACCAAAAAAAACATGTTAAGGGAAGCCAGTTTGCATTTGGTTTCACTCCAATCATATCACATTGAGAGCAATACATCATTTTCCAAAACCCCTTGAATAGTTGCTTTTCTGTTGTGTTGTTGTAGCTAGCTAGCTACAATTGACCCTTTACTAAATTAGCCATGGATGGAGATAGGGAGTTGGACTTGTGGTTTTACTCAATTCCAGTACTAGCCAATGATTATAATAGCGATTCTGATCTATCCAAAAATGCATACATTGTTGTGCCCCGGGCCAGAGGACGGAAGTTTAATATGTAGCTAGATGTAGAAGACAAATGTTAACTATCACAGTTAGGCTAGTGAGCAAGCATTGTAGCCAGGTGGCCATGGACAACCAAAACTAAAAGTGAATACTGTATGACAGAGTCATAAACCGTTTTGTCAACATGACAAAGGATGGCATTGACGTTTCTCTACAAGTAGGTTGAGTCAACATGTTTTTTCAACTTGCACGAACGCATGTACACACACATAAAAATAAATCAGAACCTACAGTCTCACTCGTGCCATAATCACTTCCCTTTCTGTCAACCAATGGGCATAAATCCAGGGGAGTATGTCAACTCACCCCTTGTGTCTCACTTGATATTTTGGAGCAAAAGTCTTCCAAAGACCTCCCACCTCTCCACCAGCATGTAACCTGGAGAGCCGTCATCGCATCCCTCTTCTCCCAGCTGGAGGGTTTCGATGCCAGCTGTCCAGCATAGAGCAATCTGTTATCAGCATCTGGTTCTGTGGAGCATTCCTCTGAGACGAGGCCTACCCCAAAACTACCACATGGTATTCTGTTGTCATTCAGTTAAGCCTGTACTCAATTGAAATCTAATAAACAATTATTTTAGTCACACCCTGAAAAAACCTAAAATCTCTGGGAGTGAAAGGTAGTTATTTAGCTCTTACTGAGACAGAGGCTGACATGCTTTCGAATTTCAAGTAAAAAGTGAATCTCACTCGTACACGTACAGTACTTGTTGAAAATAGCATCTATTTATTCCAGCCCTTCATGTTTACCACATCTCAAATAAATCCCAAATAAATCACAGTGGGTTTGGAGTAAGCATGGGTTAAGCATTTGTCATCAGAGGTTAGTATGAGTTAGCATGGGTTATCGTTAGCGTTTGATGGCCAGGGTGAGTCCGTCGCCCACAGTGAGCATGCTCAGATCGATCCTCTGGTCCGTGTGGAGTTTCTTGTTGAGCTTGTCCAGAGCCTGGGAGGTCAGGTCATCAGGAGCAGGGTCCACCACTTTACCACTCCAGAGTACCTGGGGGGAGAAGGTGGGGGGATCAGAGATACAGGTGAGGTGTCCTGTGGTCACAAGGTCAGAAAGACAGGTCAAGGAAGGGTAATTAGATAGACAGGTGATAAATAGGTCAAGGAAGGGTAATTAGATAGACAGGTGATAGACAGGTGATAGACAGGTCAAGGAAGGGTAATTAGATAGACAGGTGCTAGACAGGTCAAGGAAGGGTAATCAGATAGACAGGTGATAGACAGGTCGAGGAAGGGTAATCAGATAGACAGGTGATAGACAGGTCAAGGAAGGGTAATCAGATAGACAGGTGATAGACAGGTCAAGGAAGGGTAATCAGATAGACAGGTGATAGACAGGTCAAGGAAGGGTAATCAGATAGACAGATTAGAGGAGTGAGGTGAAGTGGGAGACAGGTGAGGAGAGAGGCTCAGACTGAAGACAGAGGTGATACGTTTCCCAAAGATTGGAAAGCTGCCGTGGTCATCCCTCTCTTCAAAGGGGAAGACACTCTAGACCCATTATGCTACAGACCTATATCTATCCTACCCTGCCTTTCTAAGGTCTTCGAAAGACAAGTCAACAAACAGATTACCGACCACTTCGAATCCCACCGTACCTTCTGCGCTGTGCAGTCTGGTTTCAGAGCTGGTCATGGGTGCACCTCAGCCACGCTCAAGGTCATAAACAATATCATAACTGCCATCAATAAGAGACATTAATGTGCAGCCGTATTCATCGACCTGGCCAAGGCTTTCGACTCTGTCAATCACCACATTCTTATTGGCAGACTCAACAGCCTTGGTTTCTCAAATGACTGCCTCGCCTGGTTCACCAACTACTTCTCTGATAGAGTTCAGTGTGTCAAATCGGAGGGCCTGTTGTCCGGACCTCTTGCAGTCTCTATGGGGGTGCCACAGGGTTCAATTCTCTGGCCACCTCTCTTCTCGGTATACATCAATGATGTCGCTCTCGCTGCTGGTGATTCTCTGATCCATCTCTACGCAGACGACACCCCTCTGGCCCTTCTTTGGACACTGTGTTAACTAACCTCCAGACGAGCTTCAATGTCATACAACTCTCCTTCCATGGCCTCCAACTGCTCTTAAATGCAAGTAAAACTAAGTGCATGCTCTTCAACCAATCACTGCCCACACATGCCCGCCGGTCCAGCATCACTACTCTGGACAGTTCTGACTTAGAATATGTGTACAACTACAAATACCTAGGTGTCTGGCTAGACTGTAAACTCTCCTTCCAGACTCACATTAAGCATCTCCAATCCAAAATTAAATCTAGAATCGGCATCCTATTTCATAACAAAGCATCCTTCACTCATGCAGCCAAACAAACCCTCGTAAAACTGACCACCCTACCGATCCTCGACTTTGGGGATGTCATCTATAAAATAGCCTCCAACATTCTACTCAACAAATTGGATGCAGTTTATCACAGTGCCATCCGTTTTGTCACCAAAGCCCCATATATTACCCACCACTGCGACCTGTACGCTCTCGTCGGCTGGCCATCGCTTCATACTCGTTGCCAAACCCACTGGCTCCAGGCCATCTACAAGTCTCTGCTAGGTAAAGCCCCGCCTTATCTCAGCTCACTGGTCACCATAGCAGCACCCACTTGTAGCACGCGCTCCAGCAGGTCACCCCCAAAGCCAATTCCTCCTTTGGCCGCCTCTCTTTCCAGCTCTCTGCTGCCAATGACTGGAACGAACTGCAAAAATCTCTGAAGCTGGAGACTCTTACCTCCCTCACTAGCTTTAAGCACCAGCTGTCAGAGCAGCTCACAGATCACTGCACCTGTACATAGCTCATCTGTAATTTGCCCATCCAATCTACCTCATCTCCATACTGTATTTATTTATTTATCTTATTCCTTTGCACCTCAGTATCTCTACTTGCACATTCATCTTCTGTACACCCTACCATTCCAGTGTTTAATTGCTATATTGTAATTACTTCGCCACCATGGCATATTTATTGCCTTACCTCTCTTATCCTACCTCATTTGCACATGTTGTATATAGATTTTTCTATTGTATTTTTGATTGTATGTTTGTTTATTCCATGTGTAACTCTGTGTTGTTCCATGTGTCGAACTTCTTTGCTTAATCTTGGCCAGGTCGCAGTTGTAAATGAGAACTTGTTCTCAACTAGCCTACCTGGTTAAATAAAGGTGAAATAAAAAATGTATAAATAAATCTTTCTCTGTGTTTTATATGTAGGCCTATCTTTTCATGCATCTTTACCTTAGTTAGCTTAAGAGATCAAATCGATTGCATGCTGGCATTATTCAAATCATATTCAAAATCACGACTCGCTTGTAGGAATAAAAGTTTGGGCATAGGCTACTCACATTATCGATGGCAATGATGCCCCCTTGTCTCACAAGCTCAAGAGACTTCTCGTAATATCTGTCATAGTTCCGTTTATCCGCATCGATGAACACAAAGTCATAGGTGCCAGCTTCCCCAGCAGCTATCAACTCATCTAGGACAAACAAAAGATCACGTTGAAAAGGATTCACCCGTTTCACAACGGAATCGTGTTTGGGTTCTTTAAAATCAGTCACCTACCCAGTGTTTTTATACACATTTGAAGACGGACATTAATTTTATCCTCGACTCCGGCCTAGAAAAGAGAAAGGATGACAAGGGTAATTTGCCTATGTGCCTACTCTGATGTGTTCCGTACGATGTACCCAATGACAAATGAAAACTTGCTATGTCCTCATTGTGGTTTTACAGACGTGTATAATACGTCTTATTTATACACTTTTGTAATATTTATGCAATGCATATTGTTATATTTGGTAGCACTTATTTGTTTTTCCTTTGCCTCCAACCCCCTTTGATGTGTGGAACGGATGTGGGTGGGGTTAGGTGTAAATTTAAAAAAACACAAAAGCTCTGACGAAGGCCGTGAGGCCGATACGTAACCTTATTAAATATCAGTGATACTATCAAGAGCAGTGTGCGGTTTCCTTTTTCCTTCATCTTGTTCAACTGTTGCCTTGCAGCTGTAAATAAGATTGTTCAGATGTGCGAGTGCCTTGTGAATTTTTTAACAGACAATACCAACCATTTTCTGTCTGTCACAATTTTCTGTCACCTGTGTTGTGTACAGTAGTATTTCTACTGTTTGGAGGGGGGCATTACGTTCATTGTAGGGATTCTCTGCTGCTTGGCTTTGCACCTTTTCGTAGACACTTTCTTCTGAGCAGACGGCCTCACTACTCCACCCACAGCACTTTGTGAAGTCTGACTGACAGATGTTAGATACTGAATATGCTGTATTGAAGCTTTTGGAGAGACAATCAATATTTCTGAATTCCAACGGGTTGAATGGGTTTAGATGTTGTTTTGGGGTTGAATACTGGACAAACAGATCTAATTCCTGTCTAGAGGAATATTGGAGCAAGTAAACTAGCTGAATGACTAGAGGAATGTTGATCTGACCTCTTTAAAGAAAGGTTTAGCAATGTTCACGTATTCGTCGTCTATTTCACATGCTACCACTTGACCACTCTCTGGTACAACCAACGCCATGTTCAGGGTGTTGTACCCCGTGTACATCCCTGGAGAGAGGAAAATATTGACATTAGTCTCTTCTGATATTAGAATGAGGGCAGTTCATTCAGAATTAGTGAATGTTGAAAAGATTGGCACAATGAAAGATGTTCCAAATAATAGAGTAACATTAAATGTTTTCAGGATGAAGCTTGTTTTATCATTACATACCAATTTCAATGGTTTTGCTGGCGTTAATCAGTTTGGCCAAATTTGCCATCAGTTGTGCTTGTTCACTAGCAACCAGCATGATGCTCCATGGGTCCTCAAGGGTTTTCTGCAACATGAAGGAAGGAGAATTTTTATTTTATTTAACCTTTATTTAACTAGGTAAACCAGTTAATAACAAATTCAATGATGGCCTATCAAAAGGCCTTCTGCGGGGACGGGGGCTGGGATTCATGTTTTTTTATTTTTTTTAAATATAGGACAAAACACACATCACGACAAGAGAGACAACACAACACTGCATGAAGAGAGACCTAAGACAACAACATAGGAAGGCAGCAACACATGACAACACAGCATGGTAGCAACACATCATGACAACAACATGGTAGCAACACAACATAGTAGCAGCACAAAACATGGTACAAACATTATTGGGCACAGTCAACAGCACAAAGGGCAAGAAGGTAAAGACAACAATACATCACACAAAGCAGCCACAACTGTCAGTAAGAGTGTCCATGATTGAGTCTTTGAATGAAGAGATTGACATAAAACTGTCTAGTTTGAGTGTTTGTTGCAGCTCGTTCCAGTCGCTAGCTGCAGTGAACTGAAAGACGAGCGACCCAGGCATTTGAGTGCTTTGGGGACCTTTAACAGACTGTGACTGGCAGAATGGGTGTTGTATGTGGAAGATTAGGGCTGCAGTAGATATCTCAGATAGGGGGGAAGTGAGGCCTAAGAGGGTTTTATAAATAAGCATCAACCAGTGGGTCTTGCGACAGGTATACAGAGATGACCAGTTTACAGAGGAGTACAGAGTGCAGTGATGTGTCCTATAAGGAGCATTGGTGGCACATCTGATGGCCGAATGGTAAAGAACCTCTAGCGAGAGCATCCTTACCTGCCGATCTATCAATTATATCTCCATAATCTAGCCTGGGTAGGATGGTCATCTGAATCAGGGTTAGTTTGGCAGCTGGGGTGAAAGAGGAGCGATTACGATAGAGGAAACAAAGTCTAGATTTAACTTTAGCCTGCAGCTTTGATTTGTGCTGAGAGAAGGACAGTGTACCGTCTTGCCATACATGACCTTTGTTGTGGAGGTGTTCAGAACAAGGTTAAGGGTTGAGAAAGCTTGTTGGTCACTAAGAAAGCTTTGTTACAGAGCGTTTAACACAACATTTGATTTCAAACATCGACAAAAAAGACAAAAACACGACTTTTTTTATGACATAATCTAATCGAACCATGTAATTACACCGTATTGCTGACTGCAGCTTCTCAGCACAGTGTTTTTATAGTACTGTGCTGACCTCTAGTGGTTATAGTAGCCTATTGAACTGTCATGATACTGTAGAAAACCAGTGTCTGTCTACACATCTGGTTTGTATGTACAGTACATTCCTGCTTTTCATCTCATAAACACCCTGGTTCTCCCCAGTCTTACCAGTCCAACCCTAGCCCTAGTTTCATGTCCTCATCCCGGTTCAACCCTAACACTAGCCTCAAAAACAACCACAACCCTAACCCTGGCTCTAACCCAGTCCAGCCTTACCAGTCTGAGTTTGGTCATGACAGGATGTTCTCTCAGTGAGTTGTTCACGACATACTGCAGCACTGGGTCGTTCTTCCCTCCACTGTGGCTCTTACCTGGCAGGGCAGATCCTATTCCTGTGCCTGACCAAAAAAACATCAGTTACAAATTTAGTTTTGCATGGTAACCCATCTAAACGTCATTTTGATTGTCAGCCCCAAAGCCGTGTTCGCAACCACGGCAAATATTGATTACAGCGGGTTCAGGATTTAGCAAGTTAACCTTTGTAAAGAATTCTTTACTGTCAACATCAGGATAAGAAATTGCAGTGCTTAAAGATGTTAAAAAGATGGATATTCTCTGAGTCTGTGCCCTTGTTTGGCCTGTAAGGAAAAAACAGAATGGTGTGGGCTTACTGGTCAAAAACAGCTGATTTTGCAGCTCAGCCAATGAGATGTGCATGCACTTGGATATTCAAATGATCTACCAACTCAGAGTTCCATGTGGGGTCAAGCTGCTCTGGCTGCCCCTGATGTCCAGCATGCAGACTTGCCTTTGCAGCTTGTAAACCACGTTGTGTGGAGGCTCTGTTTTGACACTCTTTCTTGTTGGTTAGCCGTCTATCTACGTTTGCAGCGATTGCTAGCATGCTAGCTAAGTGCTTCTTAACAGCCAACTCTTATTAACCACATCATTTGAAAAAGTGATTGGCGAGATAGTTGTTGCAATCCTGGGGCCTCATTTATAGCTATTGCGTAAAATTGCACACTAAACTTGGTGCATGGCATGCATATGTATGTTTCCTATTGACTAATCAGGCCCGTCCTGAAACTGTGTGTGTATCAACAAACATTAAACCTCCGCCTGAAAATGCCCATCGTTCACCTTTTATTGTGACAATAACGCCCTTTTTCCTGTATACTTTGGAACTAGGCCAAGGCATTTTTCTAAAGGAAATAGCGAACTTGATCAAATGTCTTTGAAGGTGATGACAGAATGTTTAACCTTTGCAGTGACATTTGCTGTAGGCCGTGGCTATCTGACAGACAAAAAGTTTACATGGCCGTAAGTGAAGGTACATCTCTTGGCACACCATATAAAGTCAAAGTGAGTCTGATAAACAGACATTGCATTCTCACCAATTAGATAAGCAGCTTGAACTTTGGCTCACTCAAAAAGTGGAAGAAATTACATATACTGTAGCCATCACTTTTTATCACAGATAGTTGGATGAAATACAAACAAACCTTGCAAACATTTCTAAGCGAGGGCACATATTTCAGCCTTGTGGCTTTCCGCTTTCAACAACCCGGTCGCATTCCGCTTCGCTCCACAGGTAGTATCGCATTTCATTTCATTTCATTACAGTACAACGGTTTGATTTGTTTGATCTTAGCTAGCTACATAGCCGTCTTTGTATCAAAGATAATTTGTGTAGTTTATAGCAATTATCTAGGTTAGCTAGTGTTGATAATTGGATATGGAGAAGGGTGAGCCGGTCAAGGATCGATTCAGACAAGGTGATAAATTGTATGACAAGCGACAGTTTAATTATGAGTAAAGATATCTGGTACAAACATGCATGGACTCGTTCATTCAGCTCATAGAGAACCTCCAGAAAAAGCCCAGATAACAGAAATGCATAGACATTTCATACAACACAGAAAGTAGGTTGAGTCTGGTAGATCTGGTTTTCTGGTTGGTCCTGATCAGGTTGTTGTCTTCTCAGATTGGTCCTGATGAGCTGGACATCATCCTCCTGAGTCTTGCAACAAAAGTTCTTTGTTATCAAATGTTCAGCTAAAACAGGAGATTTTGTATGTGCGTAGTCAGCCCTCTGTCCTTGAGTATGTGTGTGTGTCTGCACCCTTTTCTTATCAGTGTTTATGAATGTTCTGTGTCAGCCATCTGTCTCTGGGTGTGTGAGAAACCCTGCTTAGAAAGAAGTTAGTTATAACAATGTAATAGCAATATGCTTGTGTTATTTTAAATGGTATTTATTACAAATCCCCCTCTTCACGTCTCATAAGGGACGTGACAAAAGCTAGGACAAAAGCTATAAATGGCAAAATTAGAGTAAACTTTATCAGAAGATAAAGTTTTGATTCCCTCTCTTCACGTCTCACAAGAGACGTGACATAAACTAGGTAAGAGTAAGAAAAGCAAAAGTAAACAACCAGGGAAACTTTCTCAGAGAGAAAGTTTTAATTCCCTCTCTTCACGTCTTAAAAGAGACGTGACATAAACATGGGATCAAGCAGGAGTAGTATATGCAGAAACTTTCTTGAAGAGAAAGTTTCATATGCCCTCTCTTCACGTCTCACAAGAGACGTGACATAAACTAGGTAAGAGTAAGAAAAGCAAAAGTAAACAACCAGGGAAACTTTCTCAGAGAGAAAGTTTTAATTCCCTCTCTTCACGTCTCAAAAGAGACGTGACATAAACATGGGATCAAGCAAAAAGTCTAAGCGAAAGTATCCTCCTCAAACGCCAAAGGGTCCTCATCGGCCAGCAAAGGAAACATCTGGGAAGGGTGTGGGTCAATGGCTTTAGATATGACCCTAGTGGTGAGTGAACGAATGCATGGTATGCAACAGCAACCACACAAAACCAAAATGGCTGCAAACACTGAGATAGAAACCAAAATTGAGGACACCAGGGTTTTATATTTCCCAAAAGCATCCATCCAGGAATCCCACATGGAGGTGTCTACACCATAATGGGATTTCATCTTACCATTAAGAGTCCTCAAGCCTTCTAAGGCAATGGTCAGGCTACCATCAGTGGCGGTGTTGTTAGGTATAAAGGTGCAACACTCTTCACCAAACATAGAGCATACACCTCCCTTCTCAGAGAGTAGCATGTCTATCAATTTACCTCAAAACTAGTATTCCCAAATGACCACAATTTCATTATTCTCACTACATCCCCCCGTGATTGATCCCCCCGTGATTGACAGGAAAATGCAACGAAAAGAGGTCAAAAAGGTTACACCTACATTCGTGTTCCATATCTAGACATACCAAAAGAACCCTTTATCTTAACAAAGTCCCTTGTCTAAATAAAACTCAGAAAGTAAAACACCTAATATTATCTTGTCTCGGGAACACGGAAAACCCCTTAACCCAAAACGTTTACCACAAAAACAAAACCTAATAATTATGATGATACCCTTAAATCATTCGTTTTAAATTTCCCCGATGTTTCATGTACTAACCATACAACTGTGATAAACGTACACTGTCCCTTTAAAAACTCTCATGCCAGCCATACCAGGTTGCGAGTCGTTCTTTGTCCCCCATAATGAAAACAGATCACGTTTAGAATACGTTTACTTATTGTTCGAATTCTCTGGTGTTACCTAAACCAAAACCAATAACTTTCAGCAACTTTTTAAAAGTATCTCAAAGCTATAATGTACACATTTTCCCTCTAAATGACACAACCAATTTTCTCTAGCATAATTTAATACGGCCACACCCGGTAAATCATTATCAAATGTTAAATATACAGGTTTAGTACTTTTATCAAATAGATTAGTATAGTTCAAATAAAGATATGCGTTTACTAGCGCTCAACCTGTATTCAGAATGCAGCAACTAGCCAATATAATACCAAAAATGACTGTCTTATTCATGCCTCTAGGCAAAACATCTAGTTACTCCAACTAAGTTTAGCAGCAAAACTATCGTATAAGTAAAATCAACTTCTCAACTCTTTCCATTTCAAAGTGTAAACTTACCATATACTTCGCTAAATTTATATCGCATGTCAGCCAATCCATAACAATAATATCATTAGTCTGTAAATTTAACCTAAATAAGTTATTGAATGTATTCTCTCTACTCCGAATTGGTTCTAAGTTTTTTCTGTCACCAGCACTCAAACCGACTCTCCATTTTCTGGGAGACCGTTGAGTGCTGCAATACTGCCATCTTCTGTCCATTCTCTGTACAGCTCTAAGAGTTATGAGTGTGTGAAGGAATATCACAAATAAGGGGCCAGATATCCCATCAACCTTGCCCAGGGAGGGAGAAATGTCCCTCTAACTGGGAGAGGTTCCTTCTTCAGGGGAGGCGAAGTTTGATGCCGCATCACCTGAATCAGGAGTGTCTTAATTTGGAATCGAATTTAGGCCGCTCAAATCGGCTCTGACTTCTGTTAGGAATTGGAGCTAGAGTACAATGTGTGAGGTGGTGCCAAGGTGCGCCTGATTTATCTTTGACCTGAACTGAGTGTGAAGTAACCTCCTTCACTTCGTACAGTTCAGTCCACCTGGGTTCCAGCCACTTTCTCTTGTGGACTCTCACCCCACCCAGTCACCATTTTACATTCCGTGGTGGCGTGCCTCCTGGCAGCTTCCCCTCTCGGACCTTGCGAACCTGGGTAGAGAGTGCTACAGAGAGTTCCGTCAGTTTTCTCACATAATTACATCAAGAGCGGGCATATGACCTCCCTCTCTTGGTGGACCAGTCATTATCTCATGAGGAGAGAGATGGGTGCCTGCCCCTGGAGAGGTTCTCATGGCCATCAACGCCAGGGGCAGAGCTTCAACCCATCTCAACTTCGAACCTGCACATACTTTAGCTATCTTAGCCTTAAGGGTTTGATTGGCGCGTTACACGAGACCCTCTCTGTCTTATAAATTAAGTACTATGTGTGTGTAATCTATCCACTATCTTTGTATACTTAGCCCGTCTCTGAGTATAAAACCCGAGACGAATTCTCGGAGACCCGTACTCTGTCTTATCTCAGAGCTCCTCCCTCGTATATTCGGAATTTCTATACATATATTATTTGATTTATACGGCGTTGTGGAATGCGCAACCGACAGATTATATCAGCACATTAAAACACATCATTTAGACATTCATTCAATATAGTCAATATTTATCACTTAAAATACTTCACATTAATCAGTATACTTTCAACACTTACACATTACATTAGAGATCTCTCAAACATTCTGAACCTATTCCTTACCGATCTCAGTCGGACCGGTCTCTGCCGGACTTAGAATAGTTACCACTTTATCATTTACCACTGTTCACTTTAACTACATCCTTCACCGAACGAATATTCGGGCTTTTGGATGAGGCTTATACACTTTAAGACTATCGGAATCCTATTTTTAACTAGCAATGTTCATCATTAAACAACATCCATTAAACAGTTGACATTTACACATCCGACCCTATTGGTACATGGAGCGTTTGTCATTAAACAATACACATTAATCAGTTGACATTTACACATCCGACCCTGTTGGTACATGGAGCGTTTGTCATTAAACAATACAAATTAATACTTGTGTTTCTAACACTGGCGTATCTAACACCACGGCGTATCTAACACCACATACTTTATACTCTAACACTGGCGTATCTAACACCACATATCCCCACCGAACTTATTCGGACCGGTCTCTGCCGGACTTAGGATTCTAAACACAATTTTGTCCCCTTACCGGACTCAGCCGGACCGGTCTCTGCCGGACTATCGGAGCAAAATTATGGCCACATATATTTACTTCACTGTCATTCATATGTCATCTATGCACATAAATTTAAACAAGAATTCTTACCCATACTCGGTACTGCTGATCGAAATTTGGATATACTATACGACAATATGCAAAGTTTGATTTAACAGGTCTTGCTTACCTTATTTATGGTCGACCAGGAGATCAGTTTCCCGAGCTGAGCAGAACTGCTGTCCTCCCCCCCAAAAGATTTCACCTGTCCTCCGTGAACCGTCCTTTTACCAACTCGCCCCCTCACATCCATATCAACCACTCTGGACCGGGTATCTAGGCAACCATCCTCTGCTACCATTCTGTTGATAATTGGATATGGAGAAGGGTGAGCCGGTCAAGGATCGATTCAGACAAGGTGATAAATTGTATGACAAGCAACAGTTTAATTATGAGTAAAGATATCTGGTACAAACATGCATGGACTCGTTCATTCAGCTCATAGAGAACCTCCAGAAAAAGCCCAGATAACAGAAATGCATAGACATTTTATACAACACAGAAAGTAGGTTGAGTCTGGTAGATCTGGTTTTCTGGTTGGTCCTGATCAGGTTGTTGTCTTCTCAGATTGGTCCTGATGAGCTGGACATCATCCTCCTGAGTCTTGCAACAAAAGTTCTTTGTTATCAAATGTTCAGCTAAAACAGGAGATTTTGTATGTGCGTAGTCAGCCCTCTGTCATTGAGTATGTGTGTGTGTCTGCACCCTTTTCTTATCAGTGTTTATGAATGTTCTGTGTCAGCCATCTGTCTCTGGGTGTGTGAGAAACCCTGCTTAGAAAGAAGTTAGTTATAACAATGTAATAGCAATATGCTTGTGTTATTTTAAATGGTATTTATTACACTAGCCAGCTATTTTCGTCCTTTTAACGTAACGTAACGTAATCAACACTACTAACTAGCCAGCTAGCCACCGAATAGCAGCACTGTAGAAACTATTACATTCAACGGAACAACGGAACGACTTGATTAGTGTAGTGTTAGCTAGCTAAATAGTTGTCTTTGCTGTCTTTGTATCTAAGATAACTGTGGAGTCTAGAGTAATTTTGGTTAGCTAGCCAGCTATTTTCGTCCGCTGCGCTGCCGTTTTCCTACCTAGTCAACACTGCTAGTCAACACTGCTAACACTGCTAACACTGCTAGCTAGCCAACTTCTACCGAATAGCAGCACTGTAGAAACTATTACATTACAACGGTACGATTTGATTAGTGTAGTGTTAGCTAGCTAGTGTTAGCTAGCTTCATAGTTGTCTTTGCTGTCCTTGTATCTAAGACAATTGCGTAGTTTAGACTAATTATCTAGCCAGTTACCGAGGTCACCTAGCCAGCTACACTTTCAAACAAAGTCAACAACGCAGCCACTGCTAGCTAGCCTACCTCAGCAGTACTGTATCATTTTAATCATTTTAGTCAATAAGATTTTTGCAACGTAAGCTTAACTTTCTGAACATTCGAGACGTGTAGTCCACTTGTCATTCCAATCTCCTTTGCATTAGCGTAGCCTCTTCTGTAGCCGGTCAACTATGTGTCTGTCTATCCCTGTTCTCTCCTCTCTGCACAGACCATACAAACGCTTCACACCGCGTGGCCGCGGCCACCCTAACCTGGTGGTCCCAGCGCGCACGACCCACGTGGAGTTCCAGGTCTCCGGCAGCCTCTGGAACTGCCGATCTGCGGCCAACAAGGCAGAGTTCATCTCAGCCTATGCTTCCCTCCAGTCCCTCGACTTCTTGGCACTGACGGAAACATGGATCATTACAGATAACACTGCTACTCCTACTGCTCTCTCTTCGTCTGCCCACGTGTTCTCGCACACCCCGAGAGCTTCTGGTCAGCGGGGTGGTGGCACCGGGATCCTCATCTCTCCCAAGTGGTCATTCTCTCTTTCTCCCCTTACCCATCTGTCTATCGCCTCCTTTGAATTCCATGCTGTCACAGTTACCAGCCCTTTCAAGCTTAACATCCTTATCATTTATCGCCCTCCAGGTTCCCTCGGAGAGTTCATCAATGAGCTTGATGCCTTGATAAGCTCCTTTCCTGAGGACGGCTCACCTCTCACAGTTCTGGGTGACTTTAACCTCCCCACGTCTACCTTTGACTCATTCCTCTCTGCCTCCTTCTTTCCACTCCTCTCCTCTTTTGACCTCACCCTCTCACCTTCCCCCCCTACTCACAAGGCAGGCAATACGCTTGACCTCATCTTTACTAGATGCTGTTCTTCCACTAACCTCATTGCAACTCCCCTCCAAGTCTCCGACCACTACCTTGTATCCTTTTCCCTCTCGCTCTCATCCAACACTTCCCACACTGCCCCTACTTGGATGGTATCGCGCCGTCCCAACCTTCGCTCTCTCTCCCCCGCTACTCTCTCCTCTTCCATCCTATCATCTCTTCCCTCTGCTCAAACCTTCTCCAACCTATCTCCTGATTCTGCCTCCTCAACCCTCCTCTCCTCCCTTTCTGCATCCTTTGACTCTCTATGTCCCCTATCCTCCAGGCCGGCTCGTTCCTCCCCTCCCGCTCCGTGGCTCGACGACTCATTGCGAGCTCACAGAAACTCGCCTCCCTGCGGACCTGGCATCCTTTCACTCCCTCCTCTCTACATTTTCCTCTTCTGTCTCTGCTGCTAAAGCCACTTTCAACCACTCTAAATTCCAAGCATCTGCCTCTAACCCTAGGAAGCTCTTTGCCACCTTCTCCTCCCTCCTGAATCCTCCTCCCCCTCCCCCCTCCCTCTCTGCAGATGACTTCGTCAACCATTTTGAAAAGAAGGTCGACGACATCCGATCCTCGTTTGCTAAGTCAAACGACACCGCTGGTTCTGCTCACACCCTGTGCTACCCTGTGCTCTGACCTCTTTCTCCCCTCTCTCTCCAGATGAAATCTCGCGTCTTGTGACGGCCGGCCACCCAACAACCTGCCCGCTTGACCCTTTCCCCTCCTCTCTTCTCCAGACCATTTCCGGAGACCTTCTCCCTTACCTCACCTCGCTCATCAACTCATCCTTGACCGCTGGCTACGTCCCTTCCGTCTTCAAGAGAGCGAGAGTTGCACCCCTTCTGAAAAAACCTACACTCGATCCCTCCGATGTCAACAACTACAGACCAGTATCCCTTCTTTCTTTTCTCTCCAAAACTCTTGAGCGTGTCGTCCTTGGCCAGGTCTCCTGCAATCTCTCTCAGAATGACCTTCTTGATCCAAATCAGTCAGGTTTCAAGACTAGTCATTCAACTGAGACTGCTCTTCTCTGTATCACGGAGGCGCTCCGCACTGCTAAAGCTAACTCTCTCTCCTCTGCTCTCATCCTTCTAGACCTATCGGCTGCCTTCGATACTATGAACCATCAGATCCTCCTCTCCACCCTCTCCGAGTTGGGCATCTCCGGCGCGGCCCACGCTTGGACTGCGTCCTACCTGACAGGTCGCTCCTACCAGGTGGCGTGGCGAGAATCTGTCTCCTCACCACGTGCTCTCACCACTGGTGTCCCCCAGGGCTCTGTTCTAGGCCCTCTCCTATTCTCGCTATACACCAAGTCACTTAGCTCTGTCATAACCTCACATGGTCTCTCCTATCACTGCTATGCAGACGACACACAATTAATCTTCTCCTTTCCCCCTTCTGATGACCAGGTGGCGAATCGCATCTCTGCATGTCTGGCAGACATATCAGTGTGGATGACGGATCACCACCTCAAGCTGAACCTCGGCAAGACGGAGCTGCTCTTCCTCCCGGGGAAGGACTGCCCGTTCCATGATCTCGCCATCACGGTTGACAACTCCATTGTGTCCTCCTCCCAGAGCGCTAAGAACCTTGGCGTGATCCTGGACAACACCCTGTCGTTCTCAACTAACATCAAGGCGGTGGCCCGTTCCTGTAGGTTCATGCTCTACAACATCCGCAGAGTACGACCCTGCCTCACACAGGAAGCGGCGCAGGTCCTAATCCAGGCACTTGTCATCTCCCGTCTGGATTACTGCAACTCGCTGTTGGCTGGGCTCCCTGCCTGTGCCATTTAACCCCTACAACTCATCCAGAACGCCGCAGCCCGTCTGGTGTTCAACCTTCCCAAGTTCTCCCACGTCACCCCGCTCCTCCGCTCTCTCCACTGGCTTCCAGTTGAAGCTCGCATCCGCTACAAGACCATGGTGCTTGCCTACGGAGCTGTGAGGGGAACGGCACCTCAGTACCTTCAGGCTCTGATCAGGCCCTACACCCAAACAAGGGCACTGCGTTCATCCACCTCTGGCCTGCTCGCCTCCCTACCACTGAGGAAGTACAGTTCCCGCTCAGCCCAGTCAAAACTGTTCGCTGCTCTGGCACCCCAATGGTGGAACAAACTCCCTGACGACGCCAGGACAGCGGAGTCAATCACCACCTTCCGGAGACACCTGAAACCCCACCTCTTTAAGGAATACCTAGGATAGGATAAAGTAATCCTTCTGACCCCCCCCCCCCCTTAAAAGATTTAGATGCACTATTGTAAAGTGCCTGTTCCACTGGATATCTTAAGGTGAATGCACCAATTTGTAAGTCGCTCTGGATAAGAGCGTCTGCTAAATGACTTAAATGTAAATGTAAATGTATGTAAGACAACAACAAAGGCAAATAGCTGTTGTCACGTTCCTGACCTGTTTTCTGTTGTTTGGTATGTGTTTAATTGGTCAGGGTGTGAGTTTGGGTGGGTAGTCTATGTTATGTGTTTTCTATGTTGGGTTAATGGGTTGCCTGGTATGGCTCTCAATTAGAGGCAGGTGGTTTTCATTTCCTCTGATTGAGAGTCATATTAAGGTAGGTTGTTCTCACTTTTTGTTTGTGGGTGATTGTTCCTGTGTCTGTGTAATCCACATGAGACTGTTTCGTTTGTTCGTTCGTTTTAGGTAGTCTGTTCCTGTTCTTGCATCCTTCGTCTATATGTAAGTTTGTGTGCATGTGAGTGCATAGTAAGTGCATGTGCATGGACGTCGGAGGATCTGGCTGAGGAGATCGCCAGGGCGTCGGAGCCCAGAGGCCGCTTGAGGGAGGACGTTAGAGTGATGGCCGCTGAAGCGGGCATGAGTGGCTCGTCGACTGTGCTTCGCGCGGATTCTGGTAGGCGGACCGAAAGGGTGACGTCGACACGAGGAATCTGGGGCTCAGGATGTAAACAAACATGAAGGCGCCCAGTCCCCGGCAGCGTCCGTATCTGTTAAGACCCCAAAGTATTCCGGTAAGGCGGATAGGGAAGCTTTTCATGCTCAGTTTGAAATGTTAGCTCATTTAAGGGGGTGGTCGAATGAAGATAGGGCACTGCAGTTGGCTTTATGCCTCACGGATGATGCTCTGGCCTGTTTGATATTGATTAGCCCCGAGGACAGACGTGATTATGGTGCTTTAGTCGGAGCACTGAGGAAGCGCTATGGACACTGTCTGCAGTGAGGGAGATATGGGGGAGGAACTGTGTTGGTCTTGACCCCGAGCAGCAGGAACGGTTGTGGCAGTTGCTGTTTGAATTCAGAGACAGCTTTGCGCTGAGTGAGGAAGAGGTGGGTCAGACTCATCTGGTGCAGCATGAGATCGACACCGGTGATGCTCGACCCATCAAGATGCGTCCCCGCCGTATCCCGCTGGCACGCCAGGAGGCGGCAGACAAGGCTGTGTTGGAGATGCAGCGGGCAGACTTCGTCAAGCCCTCAGACAGTCCCTGGGCGACGCCGGTCGTCATGGTTCCGAAGAAGGGGGGCAAGCTGAGGTTCTGTGCGGACTACAGGCGGCTGAATGAGGTAACCAGGAAGGACTCATACCCCATACCACGTATCAATGAGTCACTGGACCTGGTTAGGGGGTCCTCCTGGTTTTCCTCAATAGACCTCCGCAGTGGCTACTGGCAGGTGCCCCTCTCCCCAGAGGCCAGAGCCAAAACGGCATTCTTCACTAATAGAGGACACTGGCAGTTCAAGGTCCTGTGCTTCGGCCTGTGCAACGCTCCAGCTACTTTTGAGCGTTGGATGGCATCCCCCGACAGCAGTGTCTGGTATACCTCAATGACATCCTGGCCCATGGCAGCTCCTTCCAGTCAGCCCTGGGGGCGCTATGGCGTGTGCTGGAGAGGGTGGCTGCCGCAGATCTGAAGCTCCACCCCGAGAAGTGTCACTTCATGAGGAGAGAGGTGTCCTTCTTGGGCCACCGAGTAGGGAAGGAGGGGATCAGCACCATGGAGGACAAGGTGGGGGCTGTCAGAGACTGGCCCACCCCCACCAACCAGCATCAGCTGAAGAGCTTCCTGGGCCTGGCCTCGTACTACAGGAGGTTTGTACGGGGCTTCTCAAGTGTTGCTGCTCCCCTGAACCGCCTGCTGCCTACAAGGCTTTCACTTGGACAGTGGAGTGTGAGGAGGCCTTCAACACCCTCAAACGTGCACTGATCGAGGCCCCCGTGCTCGCCCCGCCTGACCTCACCTTGCCCTTTATCCTGGACACAGACGCGAGCAATGTGGGCATGGGTGGGGTGCTGGCCCAGTTGGAGCCAGAGGGGGAGAGAGTGGTGGCGTACTCCCAGCAAAACATTTGACAAATATGAGCACCGCTACTGTGTCACCCGGCGGGAGCTCTTGGCTGTTGTATCTTCCGTCAAACACTTCCAGTACTACCTGGAGCATACCACCAGCAGCCCTGCATACCACCAGCAGCCCTGCATACCACTGCTGGCTTGCTTCTGAAGCTAAGCAGGGTTGGTCCTGGTCAGTCCCTGGATGGGAGACCAGATGCTGCTGGAAGTGGTGTTGGAGGGCCAGTAGGAGGCACTCTTTCCTCTGGTCTAAAAAATATCCCAATGCCCCAGGGCAGTGATTGGGGACACTGTCCTGTGTAGGGTGCCGTCTTTCGGATGGGACGTTAAACGGGTGTCCTGACTCTCTGAGGTCATTAAAGATCCCATGGCACTTATCGTAAGAGTAGGGGTGTTAACCCCGGTGTCCTGGCTAAATTCCCAATCTGGCCCTCAAACCATCATGGTCACCTAATAATCCCCAGTTTACAATTGGCTCATTCATCCCCCTCCTCTCCCCTGTAACTATTCCCCAGGTCGTTGCTGCAAATGAGAACGTGTTCTCAGTCAACTTACCTGGTAAAATAACGGTAAAATAAATAAATAAAAATAAATAAAACCTGGGTGGTCTGCCCTTTACTGTAAGGACTGACCACTCTGCTCTCCAGTGGCTCATGTCTTTCAGAGAGCCAAAGGGGCAGGTGGCACGCTGGTTGGAGGAGCTTCAGCCGTATGACTTCACAGTGGTGCACAGGGCAGGGACACGCCACTCCAACGCCGACGCCATGTCCCGTCGGCCCTGTACTGCAGACGGCTGCCGCCACTGTGAGCGGAGAGAGGCACGGGAGAGTGAGCTGTGTGCAGAGGAGGGGGTCTGTGCCACAGTGTGTCGGGCGAGCGGGCCTGTCTGCAGTGAGCTGCAGACTGTCGACGTGGCTGAATGGGGGCAGCAGCAGGGATGGGACACAGACCTACAGCCAGTGCTACAGTGGGTAGAGGCGCAGGTGAGGCCACCATGGGAAGAGGTGACAGCGCTCTCATTCGCAACCAAAGGGTTGTGGTCAAAGTTTGAGTGACTGCGGCTGGCTGATGGCGTGCTACAGCGGGCATGGAAGGAGTCGGCTACGGGAGAGGAGAGGTGGCAGGTGGTGGTCCAAAAAGCATTGCGGGAGGCTGTGCTCCAGAGTACTCATGGGGGGTTGGGGACTGGACACTTCGGGGTCACAAAAACACTGCGCCGCCTCCGTCAGGGATTTTACTGGGGGCAGGACAAGAGGGATGTGGAGGACTTTTACCGCCGCTGTGAGAACTGCACAGCGAGAAAGGGCCCCCCAGGCCGCTCTCATGCTCTCATTGATGTAGTTGGGCCATTCCCCACCACAGACAGTGGAAACCGTTGGGTGCTCACGGCCATGGACTATATCACAAAATGGCCCGAGGCCTATGCTCTGCCTGACCAGGAGGCAGAGACCATTGTCGACGCCCTGACAGCGGGGATGTTCAGCAGGTTTGGAGCTGCGGAGTCCATCCACAGCGACCAAGGCAGAAACTTCGAGTCCCGTGTGTTCGCCACTATGTGTGAGAGGCTGGGTATGCACAAGACCTGCACTACTCCTCTCCATCCTCAAAGTGATGGCCTTGTGGAGCGCTTCAACAAAATGCTTGGACAGCAGCTGGCCATCGTCTCTTCCAAACACCAGCGTGACTGGGACAAGCACCTGCCTATTGTCCTCATGGCATGCCGCTCCGCTGTCCAAGACCCCACCTCCTGCACGCCTGCCCTCCTCATGCTGGGGAGAGAGATCCGCACCCCTGCGGAGATGGCGTTTGGTCGGCCCCTGGATAGCCCTCATGTTCCCCCAGGGCCGGAGTATGCCCGGAGACTCCAGGACCGCCTGGAGACAGCCCACACCTTCGCCAGAGAGCAGCAGGTGTGAGGCAGAAGAGGAACTATGACGTGCACACCCGGGGAAGGCACTTTGTGGCTGGGGAGCTGGTCTGGGTCTACAGCCCCCTAAGGAAAAAAGGCAGATGCCCCAAGTTGGACAGTCACTGAGTGGGACCCTGCAGTGTCCTGGAGATGGTAGGGGAGGTTGTTTACCGGGTGCAGCTTCCTCCCAGGGGGAGAAAGGTGACACTGCACCGGGACAGGATAGCCCCATACAGCCTCTTCTCCCCAAACCCCAGGGACCCCCACAATTCCCCTCTCTGGCAATGACATTCTCCAGGCACCCACCCCCAGGTGCCGCAGACAAGGCTCCAGACAGCCCACTCCCCGTCTCCCTCCCTGTGTCACCGTGTGGTTCCCCAGAGCCACGGACTGTATAACCCGTTCCCGGTTCCTTGTCCCCCATATCCCTGCCTTCATCCCCTGGTTCCCAGAGGGGCACTCTGCAACCATCACGGCCACGCAGGCAAAGGAGACCTCCGGGTCGCATCAGAGACTTTGTTTGTTCCCTCGGGGACGAGGGACTTTGTGGTGGGGGGGGCTGTGTAGCGACCCGCACAGACAGCTGTGTGTTATGTGTTAGGCTAGGAGGTGGTTGTGTTGTACTTACCAGTACCCATTGTTCGCGGTGTCCGGCATGCCAATCAACCTGCTATCTGCCAATCGGGGGAATGCCCGGAATGTTCTGATGCCGGGAATCCTGGCGGTTGGCGGAGTGGCGTGGAGGGGGGTTGGGTAGGGGGATGGAGCATTGGAAGTTAAGACCAGGTTTAGCCTTTGTTCTCTCTCTTACGTCTGGCCTTCACAAGAGAAGGTCACGGTTGGCTTGTGGGTTATCTTTCATTTATTTGGCGTGGGCTACGGCCAAACAGTAGCTTGTGTAAAGTTGGGTTAATAAACTGTCAATTCGTAAACTCAATCCTCTGTCTGGACAATTGTTCCTTTATGATCTAGTCAGGTCATTACAATACTAATCTACTTGCCTGCTTGCAATGCAAAACTTCAACCACTAGAAAGTGCATACACAGTCTAAAGTTTGCTGGAAGGTGAGCACATTTTCAAGTCAAGTTCAGTTTTTATAAATTCTAACTTTTGTGTGAAAACTGGTGCACGCACATTTTGGGGTATATTTTGTATGTATGTAAATGTTTATAAATGGTAACATCCGGTTTGGAGCGAGCGGTCGCATTTGCATTCGCTCTGCAGGTAGTATAACTTTTCATTACATTTCATTTCATTTCATTATAGTACAACGGTTTAATTTGTCTAACCTTAGCAATTTCTTCTTAGCTAGCTACTTAGCCGTCTGTGTATAAAAGATAATTGCGTAATTATCGTATTCCGTCGTCTATCGTAGTCCACACTGCTATCTGCCCAGCAGCTAGCAAACGTCCACCGTCTACCGAATAGTAGTATAACTTTTCATTACATTTCATTATAGTACAACGGTCTGATTTTCATTTTCATTACAGTACAACGGTTTGGTTTGTTTGATCTTAGCTAGCTACATAGCCGTCTTTGCATCAAACATAATTGTGTGGTTATTGAGATTCGCCAGCCAGCTATTTTCGCCCTAACGTAACGCAACGTAGCCAACACTGCTAGCTAGCCAGCTTGCCACCGAATAGCAGCATTGTAGAAACGAGTGCATTACAACGGAACGACTTGATCAGTGTAGTGTTGGCTGACTACACAGTTGTCTTTGCTATCTTTGATTTGTATTTGTTCGATCTTAGCTAGCTACTTAGCTGGCTACATAGCCGTCTTTGTATCGGTGATAATTGTGTAGTTATGAAGGTTCGCTGAGGTTCGCTAGCCAGGTATTCTCGCCCTAACGTAACGTAACGTAACGTAGTCAACCCTGCTAGCTAGCCAGCTAGCCACCGATTAGCAGCACTGTAGAAACGATTACATTACAACGGAACGACTTGACTTGTGTAGTGTTAGCTAGCTACATAGTTTTCTTTGCTATCTTTGTATCTAAGATAATTGTGTAGCTTTGAGTAATTATCGGTTAGCTAGCCAGCTATTTTTCGCCTGCCGCGCTGCCGTCCTCCTACCTAGCCAACACTGCTAGCTAGCCAACTTCTACCGAATAGCAGCACTGTAGAAACTTACATTACAACGGAACGACTTGATTAGCGTAGTGTTAGCTAGTTGTCTTTGCTGTCCTTGTATCCATGATAATTGTGTAGTTTAGAGAAATTTAGTGAAATTGTCGAGGTTACCTAGCCAGCTTCACTTTCAACAACGTAGCCACTGCTAGCCAGGCTACTTCACCAGCCAGCAGTACTATATCATTTTAGTCAATAAGATCTTGTATTTTATTTTATTTTATTTTTGCAACGTAAGCTTAACTTTCTGAACATTCGAGACGTGTAGCCCACTTGTCATTCTAATCTCCTTTGCATTAGCGTAGCCTCTTCTGTAGCCTGTCAACCATGTGTCTGTCTATCCCTGTTCTCTCCTCTCTGCACAGACCATACAAACGCTTCACACCGCGTGGCCGCGCCCACCCTAACCTGGTGGTCCCAGCCCGCACGACCCACGTGGAGTTCCAGGTCTCCGGTAGCCTCTGGAACTGCCGATCTGCGGCCAACAAGGCAGAGCTCATCTCAGCCTATGCGTCCCTCCAGTCCCTCGACTTCCTGGCACTGACGGAAACATGGCTCACCACAGATAACACTGCTACTCCTACTGCTCTCTCTTCGTCTGCCCACGTGTTCTCGCACACCCCGAGACCTTCTGGTCAGCGGGGTGGTGGCACCGGGATCCTCATCTCTCCCAAGTGGTCATTCTCTCTTTCTCCCCTTACCCATCTGTCTATCGCCTCCTTTGAATTCCATGCTGTCACAGTTACCAGCCCTTTCAAGCTTAACATCCTTATCATTTATCGCCCTCCAGGTTCCCTTGGAGAGTTCATCAATGAGCTTGATGCCTTGATAAGCTCCTTTCCTGAGGACGGCTCACCTCTCACAGTTCTGGGTGACTTTAACCTCCCCATGTCTACCTTCGACTCATTCCTCTCTGCCTCCTTCTTTCCACTCCTCTCCTCTTTTGACCTCACCCTCTCACCTTCCCCCCCTACTCACAAGGCAGGCAATACGCTTGACCTCATCTTTACTAGATGCTGTTCTTCCACTAACCTCATTGCAACTCCCCTCCAAGTCTCCGACCACTACCTTGTATCCTTTTCCCTCTCGCTCTCATCCAACACTTCCCACACTGCCCCTACTCGGATGGTATCGCGCCGTCCCAACCTCCGCTCTCTCTCCCCCGCTACTCTCTCCTCTTCCATCCTATCATCTCTTCCCTCTGCCCAAACCTTCTCCAACCTATCTCCTGATTCTGCCTCCTCAACCCTCCTCTCCTCCCTTTCTGCATCCTTTGACTCTCTATGTCCCCTATCCTCCAGGCCGGCTCGGTCCTCCCCTCCCGCTCCGTGGCTCGACGACTCATTGCGAGCTCACAGAACAGGGCTCCGGGCAGCCGAGCGGAAATGGAGGAAAACTCGCCTCCCCGCGGACCTGGCATCCTTTCACTCCCTCCTCTCTACATTTTCCTCTTCTGTCTCTGCTGCTAAAGCCACTTTCTACCACTCTAAATTCCAAGCATCTGCCTCTAACCCTAGGAAGCTCTTTGCCACCTTCTCCTCCCTCCTGAATCCTCCTCCCCCTCCCCCCCCCTCCTCCCCCTCTGCAGACGACTTCGTCAACCATTTTGAAAAGAAGGTCGACGACATCCGATCCTCGTTTGCTAAGTCAAACGACACCGCTGGTTCTGCTCACACTGCCCAACCCTGTGCTTTGACCTCTTTCTCCCCTCTCTCTCCAGATGAAATCTCGCGTCTTGTGACGGCCGGCCGCCCAACAACCTGCCCGCTTGACCCTATCCCCTCCTCTCTTCTCCAGACCATTTCCGGAGACCTTCTACCTTACCTCACCTCGCTCATCAACTCATCCTTGACCGCTGGCTACGTCCCTTCCGTCTTCAAGAGAGCGAGAGTTGCACCCCTTCTGAAAAAACCTACACTCGATCCCTCCGATGTCAACAACTACAGACCAGTATCCCTTCTTTCTTTTCTCTCCAAAACTCTTGAACGTGCCGTCCTTGGCCAGCTCTCCTGCTATCTCTCTCAGAATGACCTTCTTGATCCAAATCAGTCAGGTTTCAAGACTAGTCACTCAACTGAGACTGCTCTTCTCTGTATCACGGAGGCGCTCCGCACTGCTAAAGCTAACTCTCTCTCCTCTGCTCTCATCCTTCTAGACCTATCGGCTGCCTTCGATACTGTGAACCATCAGATCCTCCTCTCCACCCTCTCCGAGTTGGGCATCTCCGGCGCGGCCCACGCTTGGATTGCGTCCTACCTGACAGGTCGCTCCTACCAGGTGGCGTGGCGAGAATCTGTCTCCTCACCACGCGCTCTCACCACTGGTGTCCCCCAGGGCTCTGTTCTAGGCCCTCTCCTATTCTCGCTATACACCAAGTCACTTGGCTCTGTCATAACCTCACATGGTCTCTCCTATCATTGCTATGCAGACGACACACAATTAATCTTCTCCTTTCCCCCTTCTGATAACCAGGTGGCGAATCGCATCTCTGCATGTCTGGCAGACATATCAGTGTGGATGACGGATCACCACCTCAAGCTGAACCTCGGCAAGACGGAGCTGCTCTTCCTCCCGGGGAAGGACTGTCCGTTCCATGATCTCGCCATCACGGTTGACAACTCCATTGTGTCCTCCTCCCAGAGCGCTAAGAACCTTGGCGTGATCCTGGACAACACCCTGTCGTTCTCCACCAACATCAAGGCGGTGGCCCGTTCCTGTAGGTTCATGCTCTACAACATCCGCAGAGTACGACCCTGCCTCACACAGGAAGCGGCGCAGGTCCTAATCCAGGCACTTGTCATCTCCCGTCTGGATTACTGCAACTCGCTGTTGGCTGGGCTCCCTGCCTGTGCCATTAAACCCCTACAACTCATCCAGAACGCCGCAGCCCGTCTGGTGTTCAACCTTCCCAAGTTCTCTCACGCCACCCCGCTCCTCCGCTCTCTCCACTGGCTTCCAGTTGAAGCTCGCATCCGCTACAAGACCATGGTGCTTGCCTACGGAGCTGTGAGGGGAACGGCACCTCAGTACCTTCAGGCTCTGATCAGGCCCTACACCCAAACAAGGGCACTGCGTTCATCCACCTCTGGCCTGCTCGCCTCCCTACCACTGAGGAAGTACAGTTCCCGCTCAGCCCAGTCAAAACTGTTCGCTGCTCTGGCACCCCAATGGTGGAACAAACTCCCTCACGACGCCAGGACAGCGGAGTCAATCACCACCTTCCGGAGACACCTGAAACCCCACCTCTTCAAGGACTACCTAGGATAGGATAAAGCAATCCTTCTGCCCCCCCCCCCCCCCCCCTTAAAAGATCTAGATGCACTATTGTAAAGTGGCTGTTCCACTGGATGTCATAAGGTGAATGCACCAATTTGTAAGTCGCTCTGGATAAGAGCGTCTGCTAAATGACTTAAATGTAATGTAAATGATAAATGAGGCCCCCGAGCCTAAGTCTCGCACCCTCGTCAGCAGGTAATGTAGCCTAGTGGTTAGAGCCGAAAGGTTGCTGGATCGAATCCCCGAGCTGACAAGGTAAAAATCTGTCATTCTGCCCCTGAACAAGGCAGTTAACCCACTGTTCCCCGGTAGGCTGTCATTGTAAATACGAATTTGTTCTCAACTGACTTGCCTAGTTAAATAAAGGTTAAATAAAAACAATTTTCTCCTCTCTAATGGAAAAAGTAAACAGCGAGATATTTACCTGTTAGTGCAATAACAAGCTGAATGCAGAAATACATCTTGATATCTGGAGCCATTTTGGAAGTGTGTCTATTCAGCTATATAGAGTGAACACCAAAGAGACTGTATTGAGGGAATGTGGGTCTACTATTTATACAGCGTGGATGGGAAAGTCCACTGGTCTCCATGTGTGTTTGTTTTGAACTATCTTTTTGGGTGAGGGACAAGATATCGACCACTCTGTATGTAAACACTTTCCTCACAATGTGTTTTCCAGACACCACCCCATGATCCCCATGATGTAAGAGTGGAGTTTCCAAGGTGTCAGCCAAAGGGAACCATTGTTTGAAGCTCACTGTATGCAGTACAGAGGGTCAAATATTACATACAAATACTAGATGTGTAACGCAGACACTGGGAGTTAGGAAGCAAGTACAGGGGGTGAATTTAATAATAAATAGAACAATACAAAACAAGAGTTTAGCATCTGGACATGAGAAAGATAACTAATACTGCCTGGGGAAACAGCCAAAGGGAATGACAGATATAGGGGAGGTAATCAGAAGTGATGGAGTCCAGGTAAGTCTCATGAGCTGCAGGTGTGCGTAATGATGGTGGCAGGTGTGCGTAATAATAAGTAATGATGAGGGGGGAGCAGGAGTAGACGTGACAAGATGTGACATGCATTGCTCCCCGGTGGCATAACATTGGGGTTGAGTATGAGCAACACTGTTCAATCAAACTGGGCAGAAAGCCCAGTTAAGGATCGGAACCTTTTTTAAATTTCCGACTAAAATACCCAAATCCAACTGCCTGTAGCTCAGGACCTGAAGCAAGGATATGCATATTCTTGATACTGTGGGCGAGCGGTTTGCTGATGTCAACGTTGTAAACAAAGTGCCCCATGGTGGCGGTGGGGTTATGGTATGGGCAGGCATAAGCTATGGGGAATGAAAACAAATGCATTTTATCAATGGCAATTTGAATGCACAGAGATATCGTGACGAGATCAAGGAGATGTATGACACAGCATGAGGCAAATGGTGGTCACACCAGATACTGACTGGTTTTCTGATCCACACCTGTAACTTTTTCGTTAAGGTATCAAATCAAATCACATTTTATTTGTCACAAATGTAGACCTTACAGTGAAATGCTTACTTACAAGCCCTTAACCAACAATGCAGTTTTAAGAAAATACCTACAAAAAAAGTGCTGTAGCAGAGAGAACAGTCTATGACTAGGGTGGCTGGAGTCTGACAATTTTTAAGGCCTTCCTCTGACACCGCCTGGTATAGAGGTCCTGGTTGGCAGGAAGCTTGGCCCAAGTGATATACTGGGCCGTACGCACTGCCCTCTATAGTGCCTTGCGGTCGGAGGCCGAGCAGTTGCCATACCAGGCAGTGATGCAACCCATCAGGATGGTCTCGATGGTGCAGCTGTAAAACCTTTTGAGGATCTGAGGACCCACGCCAAATCTTTTCAGTCTCCTGAGGGGGAATAGATTTTGTCGAGGCCTCTTCACAACTTTCTTGGTGTGCTTGGACCATGTTAGTTTGTTGGTGATGTGGAAGCCAGGGAACTTTAAGCTACCCTTACCCTTCAGGAAGTCCAGGATCCAGTTGCAGAGGGAGGTGTTTAGTCCCAGGGTCCTTAGCTTAGTGATCAGCTTTGAGGGCATTATGGTGTTGAATGCTGAGCTGTAGTCAATGAATAGCATTCTCACGTAGGTGTTCCTTTTGTCCAGGTGTAAAAGGGCACTGTGGAGTGCAATAGAGATTGCATCATCTGTGGATCTGTTGGTGCGGTATACAAATTGGAGTGGGTCTCGGGTTTCTGGGATAATGATGTTGATGTGAGCCATGACCAGCCCTTCAAAGAATTTCATGGCTACAGACGTGAGTGCTACGGGTCGGTAATCATTTAGGCAGGTTACAATAGTGTTCATAGGGACAGGAACTATGGTGGTCTGCTTGAAACATGTTGGTAGTACAGACTCAGACAGGGAGAGGTTGAAAATGTCAGTGAAGACACTTGCCAGTTGGTCAGCGCATGATCGGAGTACACGTCCTGGTAATCTGTCTGGCCCTGCGGCCTTGTGAATGTTGACCTGTTTTAAGGTCTTACTCACATCGGCTGCGGAGAGCGTGATCATACAGTCATCCGGAACAACTGATGCTCTCATGCATGTTTCAGTGTTACTTGCCTCTAAGCGAGCATAGAAGTTATTTAGCTCGTCTGGTAGGCTCGTTTCACTGCTTCCCTTCGTAGTCTGTAATAGTTTGCAAGCCCTGCCACATCCGACGAGCGTTGGAGCCGGTGTAGTGACCAACAGATGCATATCTGTATTCCCAGTCATGTGAAATACATAGATTAGGGCCTGATACATTTATTTCAATTGATTGATTTCCTTATACGAACTGTAACTCAATATGTTGCATTTATATTTTTGTTCAATATAAAGGGCTCAACCGTGAGTCTCTGCCATGCTTTGGGGAAATAGGATGCAGGCAAAGGGGAGATTTATTTTGAATTCAACCTAGTGCTGTTGGAATTCACCTAGCTTCTACATAGGGGAGAAACTCTGAGAAATTCTATATGTGATGCCGTCTTATCAGGTGAAAGACAGCACAGTATGTAAGAATAGCTGGAAACAGAAGTGCTCTTCAAATAGAATTTATTGCTCAGCGCATTCAGGCATGATCAAATCACATTATCAACCATTCTCATTATCATCCCTATGCACATTATCATCCATTGGTCAGAAGTAAATATATACAGCAAAATACAGCTTTTGGTTTGTTATATTCAATATTACAGTACGTCTCTCTTGCAGGAGTTCATTAATTGTGCCTCATAATCAGGGGCGCAACTTTGATTTTAGAAGTGGGGGGGATGTTATTATTATTGTAAATAAAATAAAAATATCCAGTCGGATAAACACTCCAAACAGCCTACCCGACCACTCGGAGGCATCCACATGGTCCAAAAGCACACCTATGCCTCGTTTTGTAACACATTCCAATGATAAAACTGGGGGGGACATAAATACAAATTCAGAATGCGGGAGTGGGACATGTCCCCCCGTCCCCCCGTCCCCGTCCCCAGTGAAAGTTGCGGCCCTGGTCATAATTGACAGTCACGAATCATGATACTTTACATATTAAGCGTCAGTTAATATTTTAAGGGGGAGCAGTTCTCATATTGCTTTAAAGCCTTTCACTAACCATGCAGTTTTACAGAAAACCTCTACTGACCTCTAAATCGAGTCATTCAAAAAGAGGTTAAGTCTCAAGTTTTAGGTTTAGCTTGCTTCTCTGCGATTGGCTCAGCAGCTTGTCCGGTAAAGCAGTTCTCGTCTATTTAAAATGTATCTTGTTCTGTTATCTTCTCATCAACTGTCTGATCTTTCAAACCCACGGCTGATACATCCTGTTCTTTCACTGGTAATGTATTTGTAATAGATATCTCAACTTGTTCAGATTTTAACTCAGAGGCCTTGGTTTTCACACTCTCTGTCTTTGGGGTTCCATCTTTGGGATCTGTAACCTTCTCAGGCTCTTTGTCCATACTTTCCTCTTGTTTCTCCTGAGTTGTGTTGCTTTCTGGCACCTCCCTGTGGGAGTCATTGCTCTCTGCAAATGCAGGCATCTGTTTCTCTGGTGGTGTGATTGTCTTAGCTTTGTCACCACTGCCCGTCGTTTCACTCTCTTCCGTAGGGGTGGTCATTGATTCTGGGGTGAGGGTTGAGTATGGTTTAGGGATGGTCGTTGATTCTTGGGTGAGGGTTGAGTCTGGTTTAGGGATGGTCGATGATTCTGGGGTGAGGGTTGAGTCTGGTTTAGGGGTGGTCGTTGATTCTGGGGTAAGGGTTGAGTCTGGTTTAGGGGTGGTCGTTGATTCTGGGGTGAGGTTTGAGTATGGTTTAGGGGTGGTCGTTGATTCTGGGGTGAGGGTTGAGTCTGGTTTAGGGGATATTTCCTCTTTAGGGGTGATGGTTGAGTTTGGTTTTGGGGAAGTTTCAAATTTAGGGGTGACTGCTGGTTCTGGTTTTGGGGAAGTTTCTTCTTCAGTGGTGACTGCTAGTTCTGGTTTAGGGGATGTCTCCTCTTTAGGGGTGACAGTGGGGAATGATTTAGGGGATGTCTCTTCTTTAGGGGTTACGGTTGGCTCCTGTTGTGGAGATATTTCCTCTTTAGGGGTCACAGATTGGTCCGGTATTGGGGATGTCTCCTCTTTAGGAGAGACAGTTGGCTCTGGATGCGGGGTTGTTTCTTCTTTAGGGGTCACAGTGGGGTCTGGTTTAGGGGATGTCTCTTCTTTAGGGGTGACGGTTGGCTCTTGTTGTGGGGATGTCTCCTCTTTAGGGGTCACAGATTGGTCCGGTATTGGGGATGTCTCCTCTTTAGGAGAGACAGTTGGCTCTGGATGCGGGGTTGTTTCTTCTTTAGGGGTGACAGTGGGGAACGATTTAGGGGATGTCTCTTCTTTAGGGGTTACGGTTGGCTCCTGTTGTGGAGATATTTCCTCTTTAGGGGTCACAGATTGGTCCGGTATTGGGGATGTCTCCTCTTTAGGAGAGACAGTTGGCTCTGGATGCGGGGTTGTTTCTTCTTTAGGGGTCACAGTGGGGTCCGGTTTAGGGGTTGTTTCTTCTTTAGGGGTCACAGTGGGGTCCGGTTTAGGGGTTGTTTCTTCTTTAGGGGTCACAGTGGGGTCCGGTTTAGGGGATGTCTCTTCTTTAGGGGTGACGGTTGGCTCGTGTTGTGGGGATGTCTCCTCTTTACTGGTAACTGCTGGATCTGGTTTAGGGGATGTTTCATCTTTAGCTGTGACTGCTGGTTCTGGTTTTGGGGAAGTTTCTACTTTAGTGGTGACTGCTAGTTCTGGTTTTGGGGAAGTTTCTACTTTTGGGATGACTACTGTTTTTGGTTTTGGGGAAGTTTCTACTTTAGGGGTGACTGCTTGTTCTGGTTTTGGGGAAGTTTCTTCTTTAGGGGTGGTGGTTATATCTGGTTTTGGGGAAGTTTCTACTTTAGCTGTGACTGCTATTTCTGGTTTTGGGGAAGTTTCTACTTTGGGGGTGACTGCTGGTTCTGGTTTTGGGGAAGTTTCTACTTTAGTGGTGACTGCTAGTTCTGGTTTTGGGGAAGTTTCTACTTTAGTGGTGACTGCTAGTTCTGGTTTTGGGGAAGTTTCTACTTTTGGAATGACTACTGTTTCTTGTTTTGGGGAAGTTTCTTCTTTAGGGGTGACTGCTTGTTCTGGTTTTGGGGAAGTTTCTACTTTACTGGTGACTGCTTGTTCTGGTTTTGGGGAAGTTTCTACTTTAGTGGTGACTGCTTGTCCTGGTTTTGGGGAAGTTTTTACTTTAGGGGTGACTACTGTTTCTAGTTTTGGGGAGGTTTCTACTTTAGGGGTGACTGCTTGTTCTGGTTTTGGGGAAGTTTCTTCTTTAGGGGTGGTGGTTATATCTGGTTTTGGGAAAGTTTCTATTTTAGGGGTGACTGCTGTTTCTGGTTTTGGGGAAGTTTCTACTTTAGTGGTGACTGCTGGTTCTGGTTTTGGGGAGGTTTCTACTTTAGTGGTGACTGCTAGTTCTGGTTTTGGGGAAGTTTCTACTTTTGGGATGACTACTGTTTCTGGTTTTGGGGGAGTTTCTACTTTAGGGGTGACTGCTTGTTCTGGTTTTGGGGAAGTTTCTTCTTTAGGGGTGGTGGTTATATCTGGTTTTGGGGAAGTTTCTACTTTAGGGGTGACTGCTGGTACTGGTTTTGGGGAAGTCTTCTCTTTAGGGGTGACAGTTCGGTCCGGTTTTAGGGCTGTTTCTTTTTTAGGGGTGACAGTGGGGTCTGGTTTAGGGGATGTCTCCTCTTTAGGGGTTACGGTTGGCTCCTGTTGTGGGGATGTCTCCTCTTTAGCGGTGACAGTTTGGTCCGGTTTTGTGGTTGTTTCTTCTTTAGGGGTGACTGCTGGTCCCTGTTTAGGGGATGTCTCTTCTTTAGGGGTGACAGTGGGGTCCGGTTTAGGGGATGTCTCCTCTTTAGGGGTTACGGTTGGCTCCTGTTGTGGGGATGTCTCCTCTTTAGGGGCAACAGTGGGGTACGGTTTAGGGGATGTCTCTTCTTTAGGGGTGACAGTTTGGTCCGGTATTGGGGATGTCTCTTCTTTAGGGGTCACAGTGGGATCCGGTTTAGGGGATGTCTCCTCTTTAGGGGTGACTGTTGGCTCCTGTTGTGGGGATGTCTCCTCTTTAGCGGTGACAGTTTGATCTGGTTTTGTGGTCGTTTCTTCTTTAGGGGTGATTGCTGGTCCCTGTTTAGGGGATTTCTCTTCTTTAGGGGTGACAGTGGGGTCCAGTTTAGGGGATGTCTCTTCTTTAGGGGTGACAGTGGGGTACGGTTTAGGGGATGTCTCTTCTTTAGGGGTGACAGATTGGTCCGGTATTGGGGATGTCTCCTCTTTAGGAGAGACAGTTGGCTCTGGATGCGGGGTTGTTTCTTCTTTAGGGGTCACAGTGGGGTCTGGTTTAGGGGATGTTTCTTCTTTAGGGGTCACAGTGGGGTCTGGTTTAGGGGATGTTTCTTCTTTCGGGGTCACAGTGGGGTCTGGTTTAGGGGATGTTTCTTCTTTAGGGGTCACAGTGGGGTCTGGTTTAGGGGATGTCTTAGATTCTTTCCCTTTTTCCTCACCCATTGAGACATCTTTTGTGACCTTTTCACTGCCATTATGTTCATTCTGCACAACACTTTTTACAATATCATCCTTGCTGCTCACTTCTGGCTCTGTCGGACCCACCTCCTTTTTAAGAGTCTTTTGCACAGGCTCTTCCTTACACTCACTTGTTGTGCTGATAATTCTGTCTGGCATTTTACCTCCTACTGTTTTCTCATCTTGTGTCATTTCTACACTAGAATCATCTGGTGACTTCACCTGCTCCACTGTCTCCTTGGTTGGACTGCTCTTCAGCTCTGCAGTGATATCAGGGGATTCCATGTCCTTCTCTGTGGGCTCAGGGAGATCCTCTTCTTGTGTTGTCACAGCACTCTCTGCCTCTTGAGGTTGGTCTGACTCTCTGTGCTCCTTCTGAACAGGTTTCTGCTCCAGTGTTGGGGCACTCTGATATAAATGTTTTCTCTCTTTGATGGGACTTTCTTTTGGGCTGTCTTGATGTTGCTCTGTTGGGGCACTCTCCTCTTTCAGATCTACCTCTTTTTTCTCTTTTAAAGGGCTTTCTTTTTTTCTCTCCTCTGACACCTTTTTGGGTTCTTTGGAGATGTCCTCTGTGGGGACCTGTGGTTCACCCTTTATTGAACTTCCTGTTTTGCTATCCTCTGACTCTGAAGTTTTGGGTTCTGTTGAGATGGGAATCTCTGGTTGGGATTCACCATGTTTTGGGGTGTCATCTTTTTCTAATGTCCCCTTTATCTCGCTGTCTAGCTTCTTTGTTGTGTCCAGTTTTTCCTTCTCTCCGTCACTGGTGGCCTCAGCTGAGTTGACTTCACTTTGTGTATTTTCACCTCTGTCAATGTCCTCTGTCTTTTTGATTGCATCTGGCTCACCCCCCTTTTCCTCCTCTCTTTCATCCTCTCCCTCCTCTCCATTTTCTCCCTCGCTATGGCTAACTCCATCTCCATTTACCTCGACCTCTGCTGATGTTACAATCTGCTGTCTCTTAGACTCTTCCTCCTGTTCACCCTCTTCCTCCGGGGCGTCCACTTCAACATCCACTTTACCTCTATCTTTCTCTTTCTGCTCATCCACCTCTCCCCCACTCCTCCTCTCAGCTTTGTCACTCTCTTCTCCCTGCTTCTGTCTCAACTCGTCTCCCTCTCCCCGGACCGTCTCCTCGGAGCCTGTCTCCTCGATCTCGGACATCTCCATGTCTCTGGTGGTCTCAGTGATGATCTCCTCAACAAACTTGTACTGGGGCTCAGACCTGCGTGTGGGCCCTCCCTGCCGGGCCAGGCAAGGCAGGGTGTAGACGGGGGACTGGCGGTAGATGCAGGGCATGGAGATGTGGGTGTCAGAGATGGTGTACAGGCGGGACTCCTCACCCTCCAGGAGTTTCCTATAGGGAGGCAGAGAGACGTGTTATTACTGCCATGACTATAATATGGATATGTCCCAATGTGTTAGCCTCGTAAATGCCAGACTGATCACCGCTGCACACATCCATGTCAGCTCGTGAGAACAGTGTGTGTGGATATGTCTGAATATCCATATCATGATTAAAGTGTCATTCTGTGTTGTGATGTGGTCTATGTTCATTTGATGTTAAATATGAAATCAAACTATTTCAATAAAATGTCTACTGTTTCATTTGTTCACCATTGACTGTGTTTTGTAGT
>NW_026601474.1:0-49217 GCF_029448725.1 Salvelinus fontinalis
GTAGAGTGCTTGCTTTGCATGCGAGAGGTAGTGGGATCGATACCCACATTCTCCCCAAAAATTTTTTTTTTGTGGATCCAAGAACGCTCCAGTTCACACTTCATGCAGCTTTGTCTAACGACAACCTACTGTCATGTAACAATGACAAGCAACTTTCATGTAACACTGATGTCACAATGTCAGAAGAAAACGAATGACATGACTTACTTTCAGAGGAGCAGCGTAGCACACACAATTGATGCCCACAAACAAAGCTGTGGGAAGTTTCCTTGAAGCCAATGCAGAGGATAAAGAAAAATAACAACTGAACATGTGCCGCGTGGCCAGTACAGGGTTCGAACCCATGACCTTGGCGTTATTAGCACCACGATCTAACCAACTGAGCTAACCGGCCACTTGCAACGGAGAAGAATTTTGAGGATGCACAGAGCCTCGGCCAGTGCTGGCGCATAAACGAACAAGTCCACCAACAGCATAGCCTGACAAGACTGGACCCTCTTGGTTGCTCCTTGTGGCAAATTTAAAAGGAAGGGGAATTAGCTCAAGTGGTAGAGTGCTTGCATTGCATGCGAGAGGTAGTGGGATCGATACCCACATTCTCCAAAAAACATTTTTTTTTGTGGATCCAAGAACGCTCCAGTTCACACTTCATGCAGCTTTGTCTAACGACAACCTACTGTCATGTAACAATGACAAGCAACTTTCATGTAACACTGATGTCACAATGTCAGAAGAAAACGAATGACATGACTTACTTTCAGAGGAGCAGCGTAGCACACACAATTGATGCCCACAAACAAAGCTGTGGGAAGTTTCCTTGAAGCCAATGCAGAGGATAAAGAAAAACAACAACTGAAAATGTACCTCATGGCCAGTACGGGGTTCGAACCCATGACCTTGGCGTTATTAGCACCACGATCTAACCAACCTAGCTAACCGGCCGCTTGCAACGGAGAAAAATTTTGAGGATGCACAGAGCCTCGGCCAGTGCTGGCGCATAAACGAACAAGTCCACCAACAGCATAGCCTGACAAGACTGGACCCTCTTGGTTGCTCCTTGTGGCAAATTAAAGAGGCAGGGGAAATAGCTCAAGTGGTAGAGTGCTTGCTTTGCATGCGAGAGGTAATGGGATCGATACCCACATTCTCCCCCAAAATTTTTTTTTTGTGGATCCAAGAACGCTCCAGTTCACACTTCATGCAGCTTTGTCTAACGACAACCTACTGTCATGTAACAATGACAAGCAACTTTCATGTAACACTGATGTCACAATGTCAGAAGAAAACGAATGACATGACTTACTTTCAGAGGAGCAGCGTAGCACACACAATTGATGCCCACAAACAAAGCTGTGGGAAGTTTCCTTGAAGCCAATGCAGAGGATAAAGACAAACAACAACTGAAAATATGCCTCGTGGCCAGTACGGGGTTCGAAACCATGACCTTGGCGTTATTAGCACCACGATCTAACCAACTGAGCTAACCGGCCTCTTGCAACAGAGAAAAATTTTGAGGATGCACAGAGCCTCGGCCAGTGCTGGCGCATGAACGAACAAGTCCACCAACAGCATAGCCTGACAAGCCTGGACCCTCTTGGTTGCTCCTTGTGGCAAATTAAAAAGGAAGGGGAATTAGCTCAAGTGGTGGAGTGCTTGCTTTGCATGCGAGAGGTAATGGGATCGATACCCACATTCTACAAAAAACATTTTTTTTTGTGGATCCAAGAACGCTCCAGTTCACACTTCATGCAGCTTTGTCTAACGACAACCTACTGTCATGTAACAATGACAAGCAACTTTCATGTAACACTGATGTCACAATGTCAGAAGAAAACGAATGACATGACTTACTTTCAGAGGAGCAGCGTAGCACACACAATTGATGCCCACAAACAAAGCTGTGGGAAGTTTCCTTGAAGCCAATGCAGAGGATAAAGAAAAACAACAACTGAAAATGTACCTCATGGCCAGTACGGGGTTCGAACCCATGACCTTGGCGTTATTAGCACCACGATCTAACCAACTGAGATAACCGGCCGCTTGCAACGGAGAAAAATTTTGAGGATGCACAGAGCCTCGGCCAGTGCTGGCGCATAAACGAACAAGTCCACCAACAGCATAGCCTGACAAGACTGGACCCTCTTGGTTGCTCCTTGTGGCAAATTAAAAAGGCAGGGGAATTAGCTTAAGTGGAAGAGTGCTTGCTTTGCATGCAAGAGGTAGTGTGATCGATACCCACATTCTCCAAAAAACATTTTTTTTTGTGGATCCAAGAACGCTCCAGTTCACACTTCATGCAGCTTTGTCTAACGACAACCTACTGTCATGTAACAATGACAAGCAACTTTCATGTAACACTGATGTCACAATGTCAGAAGAAAACGAATGACATGACTTACTTTCAGAGGAGCAGCGTAGCACACACAATTGATGCCCACAAACAAAGCTGTGGGAAGTTTCCTTGAAGCCAATGCAGAGGATAAAGAAAAACAACAACTGAAAATGTACCTCATGGCCAGTACGGGGTTCGAACCCATGACCTTGGCGTTATTAGCACCACGATCTAACCAACTGAGATAACCGGCCGCTTGCAACGGAGAAAAATTTTGAGGATGCACAGAGCCTCGGCCAGTGCTGGCGCATAAACGAACAAGTCCACCAACAGCATAGCCTGACAAGACTGGACCCTCTTGGTTGCTCCTTGTGGCAAATTAAAGAGGCAGGGGAATTAGCTCAAGTGGTAGAGTGCTTGCTTTGCATGCGAGAGGTAGTGGGATCGATACCCACGTTCTCCAAAAAACATTTTTTTTTGTGGATCCAAGAACGCTCCAGTTCACACTTCATGCTGCTTTGTCTAACGACAACCTACTGTCATGTAACAATGACAAGCAACTTTAATGTAACACTGATGTCACAATGTCAGAAGAAAACGAATGACATGACTTACTTTCAGAGGAGCAGCGTAGCACACACAATTGATGCCCACAAACAAAGCTGTGGGAAGTTTCCTTGAAGCCAATGCAGAGGATAAAGAAAAACAACAACTGAAAATGTACCTCATGGCCAGTACGGGGTTCGAACCCATGACCTTGGCGTTATTAGCACCACGATCTAACCAACTGAGATAACCGGCCGCTTGCAACGGAGAAAAATTTTGAGGATGCACAGAGCCTCGGCCAGTGCTGGCGCATAAACGAACAAGTCCACCAACAGCATAGCCTGACAAGACTGGACCCTCTTGGTTGCTCCTTGTGGCAAATTAAAAAGGCAGGGGAATTAGCTTAAGTGGAAGAGTGCTTGCTTTGCATGCAAGAGGTAGTGTGATCGATACCCACATTCTCCAAAAAACATTTTTTTTTGTGGATCCAAGAACGCTCCAGTTCACACTTCATGCAGCTTTGTCTAACGACAACCTACTGTCATGTAACAATGACAAGCAACTTTCATGTAACACTGATGTCACAATGTCAGAAGAAAACGAATGACATGACTTACTTTCAGAGGAGCAGCGTAGCACACACAATTGATGCCCACAAACAAAGCTGTGGGAAGTTTCCTTGAAGCCAATGCAGAGGATAAAGAAAAACAACAACTGAAAATGTACCTCATGGCCAGTACGGGGTTCGAACCCATGACCTTGGCGTTATTAGCACCACGATCTAACCAACTGAGATAACCGGCCGCTTGCAACGGAGAAAAATTTTGAGGATGCACAGAGCCTCGGCCAGTGCTGGCGCATAAACGAACAAGTCCACCAACAGCATAGCCTGACAAGACTGGACCCTCTTGGTTGCTCCTTGTGGCAAATTAAAGAGGCAGGGGAATTAGCTCAAGTGGTAGAGTGCTTGCTTTGCATGCGAGAGGTAGTGGGATCGATACCCACGTTCTCCAAAAAACATTTTTTTTTGTGGATCCAAGAACGCTCCAGTTCACACTTCATGCTGCTTTGTCTAACGACAACCTACTGTCATGTAACAATGACAAGCAACTTTAATGTAACACTGATGTCACAATGTCAGAAGAAAACGAATGACATGACTTACTTTCAGAGGAGCAGCGTAGCACACACAATTGATGCCCACAAACAAAGCTGTGGGAAGTTTCCTTGAAGCCAATGCGGAGGATAAAGAAAAACAACAACTGAAAATGTACCTCATGGCAAGTACGGGGATCGAACCCACGACCTTGGCATTATTAGCACCAAGAATTAACCTGTTGGGGATGGGGGCGCTGTTTAGACTATTTATGCTAATGTGGCTAATTTTTTAAACGGCTTCCCACAAAATCCTTGATCGTACAATATGCATATTATTATTATTATTGGATGGAAAACAGTCTATAGTTTCTATAGGAGTTGAAATTTTGTCTCTAAGTGGAACAGAGCCCATTCTACAGCAATTTCCCTGACATGGAGTCAGATTTGAGAAATGTTGGCCACTTTTCTGAAGTCAGTTAAAAGGGCACTGTCGTTGCTATGACTATACGGACACTTCTTACGTCTTCCCCTGGATGCCTTTACGTGATGACGATTCCAACGGGCTCGATTGCGCGTTCACAGGCCCTACAAATGAAAAAACTCTGAAGCTAGTCATTCTTTGGGAGCTGCGTAACGCGCGTGGAAGACACCGACCCTCTCCTGTTCCAAGCGTTAGTTTAGCCTGTTATATTTCTCCGGTCATCTTTTCACTCGTTATAGGAGTTACAAACATCACAAAGTAGTTAATTTAAAGCGTTTTATAGCAATTTATATCCGTTTAGTGCGATTTTGGGACATTTATTTTTGCAACGATGTGAAAAGTTGGGCACGCTTTTCAGTTCATCCCGAACGTAGTTGACATTTCCACATGGCAAGAGGACAGCTTTCCACCAAAAGACGATTTCTCCCAAGAAAGGATCCTTTGCCCAAGATACTGATGGAAGAACAGCTCAAGGTAGGACATTTTTATTATGATAAATCGTGTTTCTGTCGAAACATTTTAGTGGCTTAGGACGCCATGTTTTTTGACGTAGCTTCGCTTGGCGCAAACTGTATTGAAAAGTAAGGATAAATTAAAAAATGTAATAACGCAATTGTATTAAGAATTAAATTGTCTATCAATCCCTGTCCACCCTATATTTTTTAGTCACGTTTATGAGTATTTATGTATAAGAGTAGATCACTGTCTAAGTGGCGCAAGGACAAATTCTGACCAGCTGAGTTACATTTCACATTGTCTAACCATGATTTTGGTGGCTAAATATAAACATTTTCGATCAAACTGTATATGCATGTTGTAATGTGATGTTACAGGAGTGTCATCGGAAGAATTCTGAGAAGGTTAGTGAAAAAATTAATATCTTTTGGCGATGTTGACTTTTATCGCTCACTTTGGCTAGAATCAATGCTGGGCTGCTAATTGCTATGTGCTAAGCTAATATAACGATTTATTGTGTTTTCGCTGTAAGACACTTAGAAAATCTGAAATATTGTCTGTATTCACAGGATCTGTGTCTTTCGATTCGTGTATGCTGTGTATTTTTACGAAATGTTTGATGATTAGTAGTTAGGTAAACACGTTGCTCATTGTAATTATTCTAGTCCATTTGTGATGGTGGGTGCAATTGTAAACTATGCCATATACCTGAAATATGCACTTTTTTCTAACAAAACCTATCCCATACCATAAATATGTTATCAGACTGTCATCTAATGAGTTTTTTTGTTGGTTAGGGGCTATAAATATCTTAGTTTAGCCGAATTGGTGATGGCTACTGGTGTTGGTGGACAAATAAAAGATGGTGGATTATGCTAATGTGTTTTTAGGTAATAGATGTACATCTTTACATATTGTGTCTTCCCTGTAAAACATTTTAAAAATCGGAAATGTTGACTGGATTCATAAGATCTGTGTCTTTCATTAGCTGTATTGGACTTTAATGTGTGAAAGTTAAATATTTTAAAAAAATATTTTTTTTGAATTTCGCGGCACTGGTTTTTCAGTGGGGGGGGGGGGGGGGGGTGCCGCTAGCGCCACGCTGATCCTAGACAGGTTAACTAACTGAGCTAACCGGCCACTTGCAACGGAGAAACATTTTGAGGATGCACAGAGCCTCATCCAGTGCTGGCGCATAAACGAACAAGTCCACCAACACAATAGCCTGACAAGACTGGACCCTCTTGGTTACTCCTTGTGGCAAATTAAAGAGGCAGGGGAATTAGCTCAAGTGGTAGAGTGCTTGCTTTGCATGCGAGAGGTAGTGGGATCGATACCCACATTCTCCAAAAAACATTTTTTTTGTGGATCCAAGAACGCTCCAGTTCACACTTCATGCAGCTTTGTCTAACGACAACCTACCGTCATGTAACAATGACAAGCAACTTTCATGTAACACTGATGTCACAATGTCAGAAGAAAACGAATGACATGACTTACTTTCAGAGGAGCAGCGTAGCACACACAATTGATGCCCACAAACAAAGCTGTGGGAAGTTTCCTTGAAGCCAATGCAGAGGATAAAGAAAAACAACAACTGAAAATGTACCTCATGGCCAGTACGGGGTTCGAACCCATGACCTTGGCGTTATTAGCGCCACGATCTAACCAACCTAGATAACCGGCCGCTTGCAACGGAGAAAGATTTTGAGGATGCACAGAGCCTCGGCCAGTGCTGGCGCATAAACGAACAAGTCCACCAACAGCATAGCCTGACAAGACTGGACCCTCTTGGTTGCTCCTTGTGGCAAATTAAAAAGGCAGGGGAATTAGCTCAAGTGGTAGAGTGCTTGCTTTGCATGCGAGAGGTAGTGGGATCGATACCCACATTCTCACAAATTTTTTTTTTTGGGTGGATCCAAGAACGCTCCAGTTCACGCTTCATGCGGCTTTGTCTAACGACAACCTACTGTCATGTAACAATGACAAGCAACTTTCATGTAACACTGATGTCACAATGTCAGAAGAAAACGAATGACATGACTTACTTTCAGAGGAGCAGCGTAGCACACACAATTGATGCCCACAAACAAAGCTGTGGGAAGTTTCCTTGAAGCCAATGCGGAGGATAAAGAAAAACAACAACTTAAAATGTACCTCATGGCAAGTACGGGGATCGAACCCACGACATTGGTATTATTAGCAACACGATTTAACCAACTGAGCTAACCGGCCACTTGCAACAGAGAAAAATTTTGAGGATGCACAGAGCCTCGGCCAGTGCTGGCGCATAAACGAACAAGTCCACCAACAGCATAGCCTGACAAGACTGGACCCTCTTGGTTGCTCCTTGTGGCAAACTAAAGAGGCAGGGGAATTAGCTCAAGTGGTAGAGTGCTTTCTTTGCATGCGAGAGGTAGTGGGATCGATACCCACATTCTCCAAAAAATATTTTTTTTTGTGGATCCAAGAACGCTCCAGTTCACACTTCATGCAGCTTTGTCTAACGACAACCTACTGTCATGTAACAATGACAAGCAACTTTCATGTAACACTGATGTCACAATGTCAGAAGAAAACGAATGACATGACTTACTTTCAGAGGAGCAGCGTAGCACACACAATTGATGCCCACAAACAAAGCTGTGGGAAGTTTCCTTGAAGCCAATGCAGAGGATAAAGAAAAACAACAACTGAAAATGTACCTCAATACAAGTACGGGGATCGAACCCACGACCTTGGCATTATTAGCACCAAGAATTAACTAACTGAGCTAACCGGCCGCTTGCAACGGAGAAACATTTTGAGGATGCACAGAGCCTCATCCAGTGCTGGCGCATAAACGAACAAGTCCACCAACAGCATAGCCTGACAAGACTGGACCCTCTTGGTTGCTCCTTGTGGCAAATTAAAGAGGCAGGGGAATTAGCTCAAGTGGTAGAGTGCTTTCTTTGCATGCGAGAGGTAGTGGGATCGATACCCACATTCTCCAAAAAATTTTTTTTTTTGTGGATCCTAGAATGCTCCAGTTCACACTTCATGCAGCTTTGTCTAACGACAACCTACTGTCATGTAACAATGACAAGCAACTTTCATGTAACACTGATGTCACAATGTCAGAAGAAAACGAATGACATGACTTACTTTCAGAGGAGCAGCGTAGCACACACAATTGATGCCCACAAACAAAGCTGTGGGAAGTTTCCTTGAAGCCAATGCAGAGGATAAAGAAAAACAACAACTGAAAATTTACCTCATGGCAAGTACGGGGATCGTACCCATGACCTTGGCGTTTTTAGCACGACGATCTAACCAACTGAGCTAACCGGCCGCTTGCAACGGAGAAAAATTTTGAGGATGCACAGAGCCTCGGCCAGTGCTGGCGCATAAACGAACAAGTCCACCAACAGCATAGCCTGACAAGACTGGACCCTCTTGGTTGCTCCTTGTGGAAAATTAAAGAGGCAGGGGAATTAGCTCAAGTGGTAGAGTGCTTGCTTTGCATGCGAGAGGTAGTGGGATCGATACCCACATTCTCCAAAAAACATTTTTTTTTGTGGATCCAAGAACGCTCCAGTTCACACTTCATGCAGCTTTGTCTAACGACAACCTACTGTCATGTAACAATGACAAGCAACTTTCATGTAACACTGATGTCACAATGTTAGAAGAAAACTAATGACATGACTTACTTTCAGAGGAGCAGCGTAGCACACACAATTGATGCCCACAAACAAAGCTGTGGGAAGTTTCCTTGAAGCCAATGCAGAGGATAAAGAAAAACAACAACTGAAAAAGTACCTCATGGCCAGTACGGGGCTCGAACCCATGACCTTGGCGTTATTAGCACCACGATCTAACCAACTGAGCTAACCGGCCGCTTGCAACGGAGAAAAATTTTGAGGATGCACAGAGCCTCGGCCAGTGCTGGCGCATAAACGAACAAGTCCACCAACAGCATAGCCTGACAAGACTGGACCCTCTTGGTTGCTCCTTGTGGCAAATTAACAAGGCAGGGGAATTAGCTCAAGTGGTAGAGTGCTTGCTTTGCAAGCGAGAGGTAGTGGGATCGATACCCACATTCTCCAAAAAACATTTTTTTTTGTGGATCCAAGAACGCTCCAGTTCACACTTCATGCAGCTTTGTCTAACGACAACCTACCGTCATGTAACAATGACAAGCAACTTTCATGTAACACTGATGTCACAATGTCAGAAGAAAACGAATGACATGACTTACTTTCAGAGGAGCAGCGTAGCACACACAATTGATGCCCACAAACAAAGCTGTGGGAAGTTTCCTTGAAGCCAATGCAGAGGATAAAGAAAAACAACAACTGAAAAAGTACCTCATGGCCAGTACGGGGCTCGAACCCATGACCTTGGCGTTATTAGCACCACGATCTAACCAACTGAGCTAACCGGCCGCTTGCAACGGAGAAAGATTTTGAGGATGCACAGAGCCTCGGCCAGTGCTGGCGCATAAACGAACAAGTCCACCAACAGCATAGCCTGACAAGACTGGACCCTCTTGGTTGCTCCTTGTGGCAAAATAACAAGGCAGGGGAATTAGCTCAAGTGGTAGAGTGCTTGCTTTGCATGCGAGAGGTAGTGGGATCGATACCCACATTCTCCCAAAAAAATATTTTTTTGTGGATCCAAGAACGCTCCAGTTCACACTTCATGCAGCTTTGTCTAACGACAACCTACTGTCATGTAACAATGACAAGCAACTTTCATGTAACACTGATGTCACAATGTCAGAAGAAAACGAATGACATGACTTACTTTCAGAGGAGCAGCGTAGCACACACAATTGATGCCCACAAACAAAGCTGTGGGAAGTTTCCTTGAAGCCAATGCAGAGGATAAAGAAATACAACAACTGAAAATGTACCTCATGGCAAGTACGGGGATCGAACCCACGACCTTGGCATTATTAGCACCAAGAATTAACTAACTGAGCTAACCGGCCGCTTGCAACGGAGAAACATTTTGAGGATGCACAGAGCCTCATCCAGTGCTGGCGCATAAACGAACAAGTCCACCAACAGCATAGCCTGACAAGACTGGACCCTCTTGGTTGCTCCTTGTGGCAAATTAAAGAGGCAGGGGAATTAGCTCAAGTGGTAGAGTGCTTTCTTTGCATGCGAGAGGTAGTGGGATCGATACCCACATTCTCCAAAAAAAAATTTTTTTTGTGGATCCTAGAATGCTCCAGTTCACACTTCATGCAGCTTTGTCTAACGACAACCTACTGTCATGTAACAATGACAAGCAACTTTCATGTAACACTGATGTCACAATGTCAGAAGAAAACGAATGACATGACTTACTTTCAGAGGAGCAGCGTAGCACACACAATTGATGCCCACAAACAAAGCTGTGGGAAGTTTCCTTGAAGCCAATGCGGAGGATAAAGAAAAACAACAACTGAAAATGTACCTCATCGCAAGTACGGGGATCGTACCCATGACCTTGGCGTTTTTAGCACGACGATCTAACCAACTGAGCTAACCGGCCGCTTGCAACGGAGAAAAATTTTGAGGATGCACAGAGCCTCGGCCAGTGCTGGCGCATAAACGAACAAGTCCACCAACAGCATAGCCTGACAAGACTGGACCCTCTTGGTTGCTCCTTGTGGAAAATTAAAGAGGCAGGGGAATTAGCTCAAGTGGTAGAGTGCTTGCTTTGCATGCGAGAGGTAGTGGGATCGATACCCACATTCTCCAAAAAACATTTTTTTTTGTGGATCCAAGAACGCTCCAGTTCACACTTCATGCAGCTTTGTCTAACGACAACCTACTGTCATGTAACAATGACAAGCAACTTTCATGTAACACTGATGTCACAATGTTAGAAGAAAACGAATGACATGACTTACTTTCAGAGGAGCAGCGTAGCACACACAATTGATGCCCACAAACAAAGCTGTGGGAAGTTTCCTTGAAGCCAATGCAGAGGATAAAGAAAAACAACAACTGAAAAAGTACCTCATGGCCAGTACGGGGCTCGAACCCATGACCTTGGCGTTATTAGCACCACGATCTAACCAACTGAGCTAACCGGCCGCTTGCAACGGAGAAAAATTTTGAGGATGCACAGAGCCTCGGCCAGTGCTGGCGCATAAACGAACAAGTCCACCAACAGCATAGCCTGACAAGACTGGACCCTCTTGGTTGCTCCTTGTGGCAAATTAACAAGGCAGGGGAATTAGCTCAAGTGGTAGAGTGCTTGCTTTGCATGCGAGAGGTAGTGGGATCGATACCCACATTCTCCAAAAAAATTTTTTTTTTGTGGATCCAAGAACGCTCCAGTTCACACTTCATGCAGCTTTGTCTAACGACAACCTACTGTCATGTAACAATGACAAGCAACTTTCATGTAACACTGATGTCACAATGTCAGAAGAAAACGAATGACATGACTTACTTTCAGAGGAGCAGCGTAGCACACACAATTGATGCCCACAAACAAAGCTGTGGGAAGTTTCCTTGAAGCCAATGCAGAGGATAAAGAAAAACAACAACTGAAAAAGTACCTCATGGCCAGTACGGGGCTCGAACCCATGACCTTGGCGTTATTAGCACCACGATCTAACCAACTGAGCTAACCGGCCGCTTGCAACGGAGAAAAATTTTGAGGATGCACAGAGCCTCGGCCAGTGCTGGCGCATAAACGAACAAGTCCACCAACAGCATAGCCTGACAAGACTGGACCCTCTTGGTTGCTCCTTGTGGCAAATTAACAAGGCAGGGGAATTAGCTCAAGTGGTAGAGTGCTTGCTTTGCAAGCGAGAGGTAGTGGGATCGATACCCACATTCTCCAAAAAACATTTTTTTTTGTGGATCCAAGAACGCTCCAGTTCACACTTCATGCAGCTTTGTCTAACGACAACCTACCGTCATGTAACAATGACAAGCAACTTTCATGTAACACTGATGTCACAATGTCAGAAGAAAACGAATGACATGACTTACTTTCAGAGGAGCAGCGTAGCACACACAATTGATGCCCACAAACAAAGCTGTGGGAAGTTTCCTTGAAGCCAATGCAGAGGATAAAGAAAAACAACAACTGAAAAAGTACCTCATGGCCAGTACGGGGCTCGAACCCATGACCTTGGCGTTATTAGCACCACGATCTAACCAACTGAGCTAACCGGCCGCTTGCAACGGAGAAAGATTTTGAGGATGCACAGAGTCTCGGCCAGTGCTGGCGCATAAACGAACAAGTCCACCAACAGCATAGCCTGACAAGACTGGACCCTCTTGGTTGCTCCTTGTGGCAAATTAACAAGGCAGGGGAATTAGCTCAAGTGGTAGAGTGCTTGCTTTGCATGCGAGAGGTAGTGGGATCGATACCCACATTCTCCAAAAAAAATATTTTTTTGTGGATCCAAGAACGCTCCAGTTCACACTTCATGCAGCTTTGTCTAACGACAACCTACTGTCATGTAACAATGACAAGCAACTTTCATGTAACACTGATGTCACAATGTCAGAAGAAAACGAATGACATGACTTACTTTCAGAGGAGCAGCGTAGCACACACAATTGATGCCCACAAACAAAGCTGTGGGAAGTTTCCTTGAAGCCAATGCAGAGGATAAAGAAATACAACAACTGAAAATGTACCTCATGGCAAGTACGGGGATCGAACCCACGACCTTGGCATTATTAGCACCAAGAATTAACTAACTGAGCTAACCGGCCGCTTGCAACGGAGAAACATTTTGAGGATGCACAGAGCCTCATCCAGTGCTGGCGCATAAACGAACAAGTCCACCAACAGCATAGCCTGACAAGACTGGACCCTCTTGGTTGCTCCTTGTGGCAAATTAAAGAGGCAGGGGAATTAGCTCAAGTGGTAGAGTGCTTTCTTTGCACGCGAGAGGTAGTGGGATCGATACCCACATTCTCCAAAAAAAAATTTTTTTTGTGGATCCTAGAATGCTCCAGTTCACACTTCATGCAGCTTTGTCTAACGACAACCTACTGTCATGTAACAATGACAAGCAACTTTCATGTAACACTGATGTCACAATGTCAGAAGAAAACGAATGACATGACTTACTTTCAGAGGAGCAGCGTAGCACACACAATTGATGCCCACAAACAAAGCTGTGGGAAGTTTCCTTGAAGCCAATGCGGAGGATAAAGAAAAACAACAACTGAAAATGTACCTCATGGCAAGTACGGGGATCGTACCCATGACCTTGGCGTTTTTAGCACGACGATCTAACCAACTGAGCTAACCGGCCGCTTGCAACGAAGAAAAATTTTGAGGATGCACAGAGCCTCGGCCAGTGCTGGCGCATAAACGAACAAGTCCACCAACAGCATAGCCTGACAAGACTGGACCCTCTTGGTTGCTCCTTGTGGAAAATTAAAGAGGCAGGGGAATTAGCTCAAGTGGTAGAGTGCTTGCTTTGCATGCGAGAGGTAGTGGGATCGATACCCACATTCTCCAAAAAACATTTTTTTTTGTGGATCCAAGAACGCTCCAGTTCACACTTCATGCAGCTTTGTCTAACGACAACCTACTGTCATGTAACAATGACAAGCAACTTTCATGTAACACTGATGTCACAATGTTAGAAGAAAACGAATGACATGACTTACTTTCAGAGGAGCAGCGTAGCACACACAATTGATGCCCACAAACAAAGCTGTGGGAAGTTTCCTTGAAGCCAATGCAGAGGATAAAGAAAAACAACAACTGAAAAAGTACCTCATGGCCAGTACGGGGCTCGAACCCATGACCTTGGCGTTATTAGCACCACGATCTAACCAACTGAGCTAACCGGCCGCTTGCAACGGAGAAAAATTTTGAGGATGCACAGAGCCTCGGCCAGTGCTGGCGCATAAACGAACAAGTCCACCAACAGCATAGCCTGACAAGACTGGACCCTCTTGGTTGCTCCTTGTGGCAAATTAACAAGGCAGGGGAATTAGCTCAAGTGGTAGAGTGCTTGCTTTGCATGCGAGAGGTAGTGGGATCGATACCCACATTCTCCAAAAAAATTTTTTTTTTGTGGATCCAAGAACGCTCCAGTTCACACTTCATGCAGCTTTGTCTAACGACAACCTACTGTCATGTAACAATGACAAGCAACTTTCATGTAACACTGATGTCACAATGTCAGAAGAAAACGAATGACATGACTTACTTTCAGAGGAGCAGCGTAGCACACACAATTGATGCCCACAAACAAAGCTGTGGGAAGTTTCCTTGAAGCCAATGCAGAGGATAAAGAAAAACAACAACTGAAAAAGTACCTCATGGCCAGTACGGGGCTCGAACCCATGACCTTGGCGTTATTAGCACCACGATCTAACCAACTGAGCTAACCGGCCGCTTGCAACGGAGAAAAATTTTGAGGATGCACAGAGCCTCGGCCAGTGCTGGCGCATAAACGAACAAGTCCACCAACAGCATAGCCTGACAAGACTGGACCCTCTTGGTTGCTCCTTGTGGCAAATTAACAAGGCAGGGGAATTAGCTCAAGTGGTAGAGTGCTTGCTTTGCAAGCGAGAGGTAGTGGGATCGATACCCACATTCTCCAAAAAACATTTTTTTTGTGGATCCAAGAACGCTCCAGTTCACACTTCATGCAGCTTTGTCTAACGACAACCTACCGTCATGTAACAATGACAAGCAACTTTCATGTAACACTGATGTCACAATGTCAGAAGAAAACGAATGACATGACTTACTTTCAGAGGAGCAGCGTAGCACACACAATTGATGCCCACAAACAAAGCTGTGGGAAGTTTCCTTGAAGCCAATGCAGAGGATAAAGAAATACAACAACTGAAAATGTACCTCATGGCAAGTACGGGGATCGAACCCACGACCTTGGCATTATTAGCACCAAGAATTAACTAACTGAGCTAACCGGCCGCTTGCAACGGAGAAACATTTTGAGGATGCACAGAGCCTCATCCAGTGCTGGCGCATAAACGAACAAGTCCACCAACAGCATAGCCTGACAAGACTGGACCCTCTTGGTTGCTCCTTGTGGCAAATTAAAGAGGCAGGGGAATTAGCTCAAGTGGTAGAGTGCTTTCTTTGCATGCGAGAGGTAGTGGGATCGATACCCACATTCTCCAAAAAACATTTTTTTTGTGGATCCAAGAACGCTCCAGTTCACACTTCATGCAGCTTTGTCTAACGACAACCTACCGTCATGTAACAATGACAAGCAACTTTCATGTAACACTGATGTCACAATGTCAGAAGAAAACGAATGACATGACTTACTTTCAGAGGAGCAGCGTAGCACACACAATTGATGCCCACAAACAAAGCTGTGGGAAGTTTCCTTGAAGCCAATGCAGAGGATAAAGAAATACAACAACTGAAAATGTACCTCATGGCAAGTACGGGGATCGAACCCACGACCTTGGCATTATTAGCACCAAGAATTAACTAACTGAGCTAACCGGCCGCTTGCAACGGAGAAACATTTTGAGGATGCACAGAGCCTCATCCAGTGCTGGCGCATAAACGAACAAGTCCACCAACAGCATAGCCTGACAAGACTGGACCCTCTTGGTTGCTCCTTGTGGCAAATTAAAGAGGCAGGGGAATTAGCTCAAGTGGTAGAGTGCTTTCTTTGCATGCGAGAGGTAGTGGGATCGATACCCACATTCTCCAAAAAAAAATTTTTTTTGTGGATCCTAGAATGCTCCAGTTCACACTTCATGCAGCTTTGTCTAACGACAACCTACTGTCATGTAACAATGACAAGCAACTTTCATGTAACACTGATGTCACAATGTCAGAAGAAAACGAATGACATGACTTACTTTCAGAGGAGCAGCGTAGCACACACAATTGATGCCCACAAACAAAGCTGTGGGAAGTTTCCTTGAAGCCAATGCGGAGGATAAAGAAAAACAACAACTGAAAATGTACCTCATGGCAAGTACGGGGATCGTACCCATGACCTTGGCGTTTTTAGCACGACGATCTAACCAACTGAGCTAACCGGCCGCTTGCAACGAAGAAAAATTTTGAGGATGCACAGAGCCTCGGCCAGTGCTGGCGCATAAACGAACAAGTCCACCAACAGCATAGCCTGACAAGACTGGACCCTCTTGGTTGCTCCTTGTGGAAAATTAAAGAGGCAGGGGAATTAGCTCAAGTGGTAGAGTGCTTGCTTTGCATGCGAGAGGTAGTGGGATCGATACCCACATTCTCCAAAAAACATTTTTTTTTGTGGATCCAAGAACGCTCCAGTTCACACTTCATGCAGCTTTGTCTAACGACAACCTACTGTCATGTAACAATGACAAGCAACTTTCATGTAACACTGATGTCACAATGTTAGAAGAAAACGAATGACATGACTTACTTTCAGAGGAGCAGCGTAGCACACACAATTGATGCCCACAAACAAAGCTGTGGGAAGTTTCCTTGAAGCCAATGCAGAGGATAAAGAAAAACAACAACTGAAAAAGTACCTCATGGCCAGTACGGGGCTCGAACCCATGACCTTGGCGTTATTAGCACCACGATCTAACCAACTGAGCTAACCGGCCGCTTGCAACGGAGAAAAATTTTGAGGATGCACAGAGCCTCGGCCAGTGCTGGCGCATAAACGAACAAGTCCACCAACAGCATAGCCTGACAAGACTGGACCCTCTTGGTTGCTCCTTGTGGCAAATTAACAAGGCAGGGGAATTAGCTCAAGTGGTAGAGTGCTTGCTTTGCAAGCGAGAGGTAGTGGGATCGATACCCACATTCTCCAAAAAACATTTTTTTTGTGGATCCAAGAACGCTCCAGTTCACACTTCATGCAGCTTTGTCTAACGACAACCTACCGTCATGTAACAATGACAAGCAACTTTCATGTAACACTGATGTCACAATGTCAGAAGAAAACGAATGACATGACTTACTTTCAGAGGAGCAGCGTAGCACACACAATTGATGCCCACAAACAAAGCTGTGGGAAGTTTCCTTGAAGCCAATGCAGAGGATAAAGAAATACAACAACTGAAAATGTACCTCATGGCAAGTACGGGGATCGAACCCACGACCTTGGCATTATTAGCACCAAGAATTAACTAACTGAGCTAACCGGCCGCTTGCAACGGAGAAACATTTTGAGGATGCACAGAGCCTCATCCAGTGCTGGCGCATAAACGAACAAGTCCACCAACAGCATAGCCTGACAAGACTGGACCCTCTTGGTTGCTCCTTGTGGCAAATTAAAGAGGCAGGGGAATTAGCTCAAGTGGTAGAGTGCTTTCTTTGCATGCGAGAGGTAGTGGGATCGATACCCACATTCTCCAAAAAAAATTTTTTTTTGTGGATCCTAGAATGCTCCAGTTCACACTTCATGCAGCTTTGTCTAACGACAACCTACTGTCATGTAACAATGACAAGCAACTTTCATGTAACACTGATGTCACAATGTCAGAAGAAAACGAATGACATGACTTACTTTCAGAGGAGCAGCGTAGCACACACAATTGATGCCCACAAACAAAGCTGTGGGAAGTTTCCTTGAAGCCAATGCGGAGGATAAAGAAAAACAACAACTGAAAATGTACCTCATGGCAAGTACGGGGATCGTACCCATGACCTTGGCGTTTTTAGCACGACGATCTAACCAACTGAGCTAACCGGCCGCTTGCAACGAAGAAAAATTTTGAGGATGCACAGAGCCTCGGCCAGTGCTGGCGCATAAACGAACAAGTCCACCAACAGCATAGCCTGACAAGACTGGACCCTCTTGGTTGCTCCTTGTGGAAAATTAAAGAGGCAGGGGAATTAGCTCAAGTGGTAGAGTGCTTGCTTTGCATGCGAGAGGTAGTGGGATCGATACCCACATTCTCCAAAAAACATTTTTTTTTGTGGATCCAAGAACGCTCCAGTTCACACTTCATGCAGCTTTGTCTAACGACAACCTACTGTCATGTAACAATGACAAGCAACTTTCATGTAACACTGATGTCACAATGTTAGAAGAAAACGAATGACATGACTTACTTTCAGAGGAGCAGCGTAGCACACACAATTGATGCCCACAAACAAAGCTGTGGGAAGTTTCCTTGAAGCCAATGCAGAGGATAAAGAAAAACAACAACTGAAAAAGTACCTCATGGCCAGTACGGGGCTCGAACCCATGACCTTGGCGTTATTAGCACCACGATCTAACCAACTGAGCTAACCGGCCGCTTGCAACGGAGAAAAATTTTGAGGATGCACAGAGCCTCGGCCAGTGCTGGCGCATAAACGAACAAGTCCACCAACAGCATAGCCTGACAAGACTGGACCCTCTTGGTTGCTCCTTGTGGCAAATTAACAAGGCAGGGGAATTAGCTCAAGTGGTAGAGTGCTTGCTTTGCATGCGAGAGGTAGTGGGATCGATACCCACATTCTCCAAAAAAAAATTTTTTTTGTGGATCCAAGAACGCTCCAGTTCACACTTCATGCAGCTTTGTCTAACGACAACCTACTGTCATGTAACAATGACAAGCAACTTTCATGTAACACAGATGTCACAATGTCAGAAGAAAACGAATGACATGACTTACTTTCAGAGGAGCAGCGTAGCACACACAATTGATGCCCACAAAAAAAGCTGTGGGAAGTTTCCTTGAAACCAATGCAGAGGATAAAGAAAAACAACAACTGAAAATGTACCTCATGCCAAGTACGGGGATCGAACCCACGACCTTGGCATTATTAGCACCACGATTTAACCAACTGAGCTAACCGGCAGCTTACAACGGAGAAACATTTTGAGGATGCACAGAGCCTCATCCAGTGCTGGCGCAAAAATGAACAAGTCCACCAACAGCATAGCCTGACAAGACTGGACCCTCTTGGTTGCTCCTTGTGGCAAATTACAAAGGCAGGGGAATTAGCTCAAATGTTAGAGTGCTTGCTTTGCATGCGAGAGGTAGTGGGATCGATACCCACATTCTCCAAAAAACATTTTTTTTTGTGGATCCAAGAACGCTCCAGTTCACACTTCATGCAGCTTTGTCTAACGACAACCTACTGTCATGTAACAATGACAAGCAACTTTCATGTAACACTGATGTCACAATGTCAGAAGAAAACGAATGACATGACTTACTTTCAGAGGAGCAGCGTAGCACACACAATTGATGCCCACAAACAAAGCTGTGGGAAGTTTCCTTGAAGCCAATGCAGAGGATAAAGAAAAACAACAACTGAAAATGTACCTCATGGCCAGTACGGGGTTCGAACCCATGACCTTGGCGTTATTAGCACAACGATATAACCAACTGAGCTAACCGGCCGCTTGGAACTGAGAAAAATGTTGAGGATGCACAGAGCCTCGGCCAGTGCTGGCGCATAAACGAACAAGTCCACCAACAGCATAGCCTGACAAGACTGGACCCTCTTGGTTGCTCCTTGTGGCAAATTAAAGAGGCAGGGGAATTAGCTCAAGTGGTAGAGTGCTTGCTTTGCATGGGAGAGGTAGTGGGATCGATACCCACATTCTCCAAAAAACATTTTTTTTTGTGGATCCAAGAACGCTCCAGTTCACACTTCATGCAGCTTTGTCTAACGACAACCTACTGTCATGTAACAATGACAAGCAACTTTCATGTAACACTGATGTCACAATGTCAGAAGAAAACGAATGACATGACTTACTTTCAGAGGAGCAGCGTAGCACACACAATTGATGCCCACAAACAAAGCTGTGGGAAGTTTCCTTGAAGCCAATGCAGAGGATAAAGAAAAACAACAACTGAAAATGTACCTCAATACAAGTACGGGGATCGAACCCACGACCTTGGCATTATTAGCACCAAGAATTAACTAACTGAGCTAACCGGCCGCTTGCAACGGAGAAACATTTTGAGGATGCACAGAGCCTCATCCAGTGCTGGCGCATAAACGAACAAGTCCACCAACAGCATAGCCTGACAAGACTGGACCCTCTTGGTTGCTCCTTGTGGCAAATTAAAGAGGCAGGGGAATTAGCTCAAGTGGTAGAGTGCTTGCTTTGCATGCGAGAGGTAGTGGGATCGATACCCACATTCTCCCAAAAAAAATTTTTTTTGTGGATCCTAGAATGCTCCAGTTCACACTTCATGCAGCTTTGTCTAACGACAACCTACTGTCATGTAACAATGACAAGCAACTTTCATGTAACACTGATGTCACAATGTCAGAAGAAAACGAATGACATGACTTACTTTCAGAGGAGCAGCGTAGCACACACAATTGATGCCCACAAACAAAGCTGTGGGAAGTTTCCTTGAAGCCAATGCAGAGGATAAAGAAAAACAACAACTGAAAATGTACCTCATGGCAAGTACGGGGATCGAACCCATGACCTTGGCGTTATTAGCACCACGATCTAACCAACTGAGCTAACCGGCCGCTTGCAACGGAGAAAAATTTTGAGGATGCACAGAGCCTCGGCCAGTGCTGGCGCATAAACGAACAAGTCCACCAACAGCATAGCCTGACAAGACTGGACCCTCTTGGTTGCTCCTTGTGGCAAATTAACAAGGCAGGGGAATTAGCTCAAGTGGTAGAGTGCTTGCTTTGCATGCGAGAGGTAGTGGGATCGATACCCACATTCTCCAAAAAAAAATTTTTTTTGTGGATCCAAGAACGCTCCAGTTCACACTTCATGCAGCTTTGTCTAACGACAACCTACTGTCATGTAACAATGACAAGCAACTTTCATGTAACACTGATGTCACAATGTCAGAAGAAAACGAATGACATGACTTACTTTCAGAGGAGCAGCGTAGCACACACAATTGATGCCCACAAAAAAAGCTGTGGGAAGTTTCCTTGAAGCCAATGCAGAGGATAAAGAAATACAACAACTGAAAATGTACCTCATGGCAAGTACGGGGATCGAACCCACGACCTTGGAATTATTAGCACCACAATTTAACCAACTGAGCTAACCGGCCGCTTGCAACGGAGAAACATTTTGAGGATGCACAGAGCCTCATCCAGTGCTGGCGCATAAACGAACAAGTCCACCAACAGCATAGCCTGACAAGACTGGACCCTCTTGGTTGCTCCTTGTGGCAAATTAAAAAGGCAGGGGAATTAGCTCAAATGGTAGAGTGCTTGCTTTGCATGCGAGAGGTAGTGGGATCGTTACCCACATTCTCCAAAAAACATTTTTTTTTGTGGATCCAAGAACGCTCCAGTTCACACTTCATGCAGCTTTGTCTAACGACAACCTACTGTCATGTAACAATGACAAGCAACTTTCATGTAACACTGATGTCACAATGTCAGAAGAAAACGAATGACATGACTTACTTTCAGAGGAGCAGCGTAGCACACACAATTGATGCCCACAAACAAAGCTGTGGGAAGTTTCCTTGAAACCAATGCAGAGGATAAAGAAAAACAACAACTGAAAATGTACCTCATGGCAAGTACGGGGATCGAACCCATGACCTTGGCGTTTTTAGCACGACGATCTAACCTACTGAGCTAACCGGCCGCTTGCAACGGAGAGAAATTTTGAGAATGCACAGAGCCTCGGCCAGTGCTGGCGCATAAACGAACAAGTCCACCAACAGCATAGCCTGACAAGACTGGACCCTCTTGGTTGCTCCTTGTGTCAAATTAAAGAGGCAGGGGAATTAGCTCAAGTGGTAGAGTGCCTGCTTTGCATGCGAGAGGTAGTGGGATCGATACCCACATTCTCCAAAAAACATTTTTTTTTGTGGATCCAAGAACGCTCCAGTTCACACTTCATGCAGCTTTGTCTAACGACAACCTACTGTCATGTAACAATGACAAGCAACTTTCATGTAACACTGATGTCACAATGTCAGAAGAAAACGAATGACATGACTTACTTTCAGAGGAGCAGCGTAGCACACACAATTGATGCCCACAAACAAAGCTGTGGGAAGTTTCCTTGAAGCCAATGCAGAGGATAAAGAAAAACAACAACTGAAAATGAACCTCATGGCAAGTACGGGGATCGAACCTACGACCTTGGAATTATTATCACCACGATTTAACCAACTGAGATAACCGGCCGCTTGCAACGGAGAAACATTTTGAGGATGCACAGAGCCTCATCCAGTGCTGGCGCATAAACGAACAAGTCCACCAACAGCATAGCCTGACAAGACTGGACCCTCTTGGTTGCTTCTTGTGGCAAATTAAAAAGGAAGGGGAATTAGCTCAAATGTTAGAGTGCTTGCTTTGCATGCGAGAGGTAGTGGGATCGATACCCACGTTCTCCAAAAAACATTTTTTTTTGTGGATCCAAGAACGCTCCAGTTCACACTTCATGCAGCTTTGTCTAACGACAACCTACTGTCATGTAACAATGACAAGCAACTTTCATGTAACACTGATGTCACAATGTCAGAAGAAAACGAATGACATGACTTACTTTCAGAGGAGCAGCGTAGCACACACAATTGATGCCCACAAACAAAGCTGTGGGAAGTTTCCTTGAAGCCAATGCAGAGGATAAAGAAAAACAACAACTGAAAATGAACCTCATGGCCAGTACGGGGTTCAAACCCATGACCTTGGCGTTATTAGCACCACGATCTAACCAACTGAGCTAACCGGCCGCTTGCAACGGAGAAAAATTTTGAGGATGCACAGAGCCTCGGCCGGTGCTGGCGCATAAACGAACAAGTCCACCAACAGCATAGCCTGACAAGACTGGACCCTCTTGGTTGCTCCTTGTGGCAAATTAATGAGGCAGGGCAATTAGCTCAAGTGGTAGAGTGCTTGCTTTGCATGCGAGAGGTAGTGGGATCGATACCCACGTTCTCCAAAAAACATTTTTTTTTGTGGATCCAAGAACGCTCCAGTTCACACTTCATGCAGCTTTGTCTAACGACAACCTACCGTCATGTAACAATGACAAGCAACTTTCATGTAACACTGATGTCACAATGTCAGAAGAAAACGAATGACATGACTTACTTTCAGAGGAGCAGCGTAGCACACACAATTGATGCCCACAAACAAAGCTGTGGGAAGTTTCCTTGAAGCCAATGCAGAGGATAAAGAAAAACAACAACTGAAAATGTACCTCATGGCAAGTACGGGGATCGAACCCACGACCTTTGCATTATTAGCACCACAATTTAACCAACTGAGCTAACCGGCCGCTTGCAACGGAGAAACATTTTGAGGATGCACAGAGCCTCGGCCAGTGCTGGCGCATAAACGAACAAGTCCACCAACAGCATAGCCTGACAAGACTGGACCCTCTTGGTTGCTCCTTGTGGCGAATTAAAATGGCAGGGGAATTAGCTCAAGTGGTAGAGTGCTTGCTTTGCATGCGAGAGGTAGTGGGATCGATACCCACATTCTCCAAAAAACATTTTTTTTGTGGATCCAAGAACTCTCCAGTTCACACTTCATGCAGCTTTGTCTAACGACAACCTACTGTCATGTAACAATGACAAGCAACTTTCATGTAACACTGATGTCACAATGTCAGAAGAAAACGAATGACATGACTTACTTTCAGAGGAGCAGCGTAGCACACACAATTGATGCCCACAAACAAAGCTGTGGGAAGTTTCCTTGAAGCCAATGCAGAGGATAAAGAAAAACAACAACTGAAAATGTACCTCATGGAAAGTACGGGGATCGAACCCACGACCTTGGCATTATTAGCACCACGATTTAACCAACTGAGCTAACCGGCCGCTTATAAAAGAGAAATATTTTGAGGATGCACAGAGCCTCATCCAGTGCTGGCGCATAAACGAACAAGTCCACCAACAGCATAGCCTGACAAGACTGGACCCTCTTGGTTGCTCCTTGTGGCATATTAAAAAGACAGGGGAATTAGCTCAAGTGGTAGAGTGCTTGCTTTGCATGCGCGAGGTAGTGGGATCGATACCCACATTCTCCAAAAAACATTTTTTTTTGTGGATCCAAGAACGCTCCAGTTCACACTTCATGCAGCTTTGTCTAACGACAACCTACTGTCATGTAACAATGACAAGCAACTTTCATGTAACACTGATGTCACAATGTCAGAAGAAAATGAATGACATGAATTACTTTCAGAGGAGCAGCGTAGCACACACAATTGATGCCCACAAACAAAGCTGTGGGAAGTTTCCTTGAAGCCAATGCAGAGGATAAAGAAAAACAACAACTGAAAATGTACCTCATGGCAAGTACGGGGATCGAACCCACGACCTTTGCATTATTAGCACCACAATTTAACCAACTGAGCTAACCGGCCGCTTGCAACGGAGAAACATTTTGAGGATGCACAGAGCCTCGGCCAGTGCTGGCGCATAAACGAACAAGTCCACCAACAGCATAGCCTGACAAGACTGGACCCTCTTGGTTGCTCCTTGTGGCGAATTAAAATGGCAGGGGAATTAGCTCAAGTGGTAGAGTGCTTGCTTTGCATGCGAGAGGTAGTGGGATCGATACCCACATTCTCCAAAAAACATTTTTTTTGTGGATCCAAGAACTCTCCAGTTCACACTTCATGCAGCTTTGTCTAACGACAACCTACTGTCATGTAACAATGACAAGCAACTTTCATGTAACACTGATGTCACAATGTCAGAAGAAAACGAATGACATGACTTACTTTCAGAGGAGCAGCGTAGCACACACAATTGATGCCCACAAACAAAGCTGTGGGAAGTTTCCTTGAAGCCAATGCAGAGGATAAAGAAAAACAACAACTGAAAATGTACCTCATGGAAAGTACGGGGATCGAACCCACGACCTTGGCATTATTAGCACCACGATTTAACCAACTGAGCTAACCGGCCGCTTATAAAAGAGAAATATTTTGAGGATGCACAGAGCCTCATCCAGTGCTGGCGCATAAACGAACAAGTCCACCAACAGCATAGCCTGACAAGACTGGACCCTCTTGGTTGCTCCTTGTGGCATATTAAAAAGACAGGGGAATTAGCTCAAGTGGTAGAGTGCTTGCTTTGCATGCGCGAGGTAGTGGGATCGATACCCACATTCTCCAAAAAACATTTTTTTTTGTGGATCCAAGAACGCTCCAGTTCACACTTCATGCAGCTTTGTCTAACGACAACCTACTGTCATGTAACAATGACAAGCAACTTTCATGTAACACTGATGTCACAATGTCAGAAGAAAATGAATGACATGAATTACTTTCAGAGGAGCAGCGTAGCACACACAATTGATGCCCACAAACAAAGCTGTGGGAAGTTTCCTTGAAGCCAATGCAGAGGATAAAGAAAAACAACAACTGAGAATGTACCTCATGGCAAGTACTGGGATCGAACCCACGACCTTGGCATTATTAGCAGCACGATTTAACCAACTGAGCTAACCGGCCGCTTGCAACGGAAAAACATTTTGAGGATGCACAGAGCCTCGGCCAGTGCTGGCGCATAAACAAACAAGTCCACCAACACCATAGCCTGACAAGACTGGACCCTCTTGGTTGCTCCTTGTGGCAAATTAAAAAGGCATGGGAATTAGCTCAAATGGTAGAGTGCTTGCTTTGCATGCGAGAGGTAGTGGGATCGATACCCACATTCTCCAAAAAACATTTTTTTTGTGGATCCAAGAACGCTCCAGTTCACACTTCATGCAGCTTTGTCTAACGACAACCTACTGTCATGTAACAATGACAAGCAACTTTCATGTAACACTGATGTCACAATGTCAGAAGAAAACGAATGACATGACTTACTTTCAGAGGAGCAGCGTAGCACACACAATTGATGCCCACAAACAAAGCTGTGGGAAGTTTCCTTGAAGCCAATGCAGAGGATAAAGAAATACAACAACTGAAAATGTACCTCATGGCAAGTACGGGGATCAAACCCACGACCTTGGCATCATTAGCACCACGATTTAACCAACTGAGCTAACCGGCCGCTTGCAACGGAGAAATATTTTGAGGATGCACAGAGCCTCATCCAGTGCTGGCGCATAAACGAACAAGTCCACCAACAGCATAGCCTGACAAGACTGGACCCTCTTGGTTGCTCCTTGTGGCAAATTCAATAGGCAGGGGAATTAGCTCAAATGGTAAACAGCATAGCCTGACAAGACTGGACCCTCTTGGTTGCTCCTTGTGGCAAATTAAGAAGGCAGGGGAATTACCTCAAATGGTAGAGTGCTTGCTTTGCATGCGAGAGGTAGTGGGATCGATACCCACATTCTCCAAAAAACATTTTTTTTTGTGGATCCAAGAACGCTCCAGTTCACACTTCATGCAGCTTTGTCTAACGACAACCTACTGTCATGTAACAATGACAAGCAACTTTCATGTAACACTGATGTCACAATGTCAGAAGAAAACGAATGACATGACTTACTTTCAGAGGAGCAGCGTAGCACACACAATTGATGCCCACAAACAAAGCTGTGGGAAGTTTCCTTGAAGCCAATGCAGAGGATAAAGAAAAACAACAACTGAAAAAGTACCTCATGGCCAGTACGGGGCTCGAACCCATGACCTTGGCGTTATTAGCACCACGATCTAACCAACTGAGCTAACCGGCCGCTTGCAACGGAGAAAATTTTTGAGGATGCACAGAGCCTCGGCCAGTGCTGGCGCATAAACAAACAAGTCCACCAACAGCATAGCCTGACAAGACTGGACCCTCTTGGTTGCTCCTTGTGGCAAATTAACTAGGCAGGGGAATTAGCTCAAGTGGTAGAGAGCTTGCTTTGCATGCGAGAGGTAGTGGGATCGATACCCACATTCTCCAAAAAACATTTTTTTTTGTGGATCCAAGAACGCTCCAGTTCACACTTCATGCAGCTTTGTCTAACGACAACCTACTGTCATGTAACAATGACAAGCAACTTTCATGTAACACTGATGTCACAATGTCAGAAGAAAACGAATGACATGACTTACTTTCAGAGGAGCAGCGTAGCACACACAATTGATGCCCACAAACAAAGCTGTGGGAAGTTTCCTTGAAGCCAATGCAGAGGATAAAGAAAAACAACAACTGAAAATGTACCTCATGGCAAGTACGGGGATCGAACCCACGACCTTGGAATTATTAGCACCACGATTTAACCAACTGAGCTAACCGGCCACTTGCAACAGAGAAAAATTTTGAGGATGCACAGAGCCTCGGCCAGTGCTGGCGCATAAACGAACAAGTCCACCAACAGCATAGCCTGACAAGACTGGACCCTCTTGGTTGCTCCTTGTGGCAAATTAACAAGCCAGGGGAATTAGCTCAAGTGGTAGAGTGCTTGCTTTGCATGCGAGAGGTAGTGGGATCGATACCCACATTCTCCAAAACACATTTTTTTTGTGGATCCAAGAACTCTCCAGTTCACACTTCATGCAGCTTTGTCTAACGACAACCTACTGTCATGTAACAATGACAAGCAACTTTCATGTAACACTGATGTCACAATGTCAGAAGAAAACGAATGACATGACTTACTTTCAGAGGAGCAGCGTAGCACACACAATTGATGCCCACAAACAAAGCTGTGGGAAGTTTCCTTGAAGCCAATGCAGAGGATAAAGAAAAACAACAACTGAAAATGTACCTCATGGAAAGTACGGGGATCGAACCCACGACCTTGGCATTATTAGCACCACGATTTAACCAACTGAGCTAACCGGCCGCTTATAAAAGAGAAATATTTTGAGGATGCACAGAGCCTCATCCAGTGCTGGCGCATAAACGAACAAGTCCACCAACAGCATAGCCTGACAAGACTGGACCCTCTTGGTTGCTCCTTGTGGCATATTAAAAAGACAGGGGAATTAGCTCAAGTGGTAGAGTGCTTGCTTTGCATGCGCGAGGTAGTGGGATCGATACCCACATTCTCCAAAAAACATTTTTTTTTGTGGATCCAAGAACGCTCCAGTTCACACTTCATGCAGCTTTGTCTAACGACAACCTACTGTCATGTAACAATGACAAGCAACTTTCATGTAACACTGATGTCACAATGTCAGAAGAAAACGAATGACATGACTTACTTTCAGAGGAGCAGCGTAGCACACACAATTGATGCCCACAAACAAAGCTGTGGGAAGTTTCCTTGAAGCCAATGCAGAGGATAAAGAAATACAACAACTGAAAATGTACCTCATGGCAAGTACGGGGATCAAACCCAAACCTTGGCATCATTAGCACCACGATTTAACCAACTGAGCTAACCGACCGCTTGCAACGGAGAAATATTTTGAGGATGCACAGAGCCTCAAACAGTGCTGGCGCATAAACGAACAAGTCCACCAACAGCATAGCCTGACAAGACTGGACCCTCTTGGTTGCTCCTTGTGAAAAAATTCAATAGGCAGGGGAATTAGCTCAAATGGTAAACAGCATAGCATGACAAGACTGGACCCTCTTGGTTGCTCCTTGTGGCAAATTAAGAAGGCAGGGGAATTACCTCAAATGGTAGAGTGCTTGCTTTGCATGCGAGAGGTAGTGGGATCGATACCCACATTCTCCAAAAAACATTTTTTTTTGTGGATCCAAGAACGCTCCAGTTCACACTTCATGCAGCTTTGTCTAACGACAACCTACTGTCATGTAACAATGACAAGCAACTTTCATGTAACACTGATGTCACAATGTCAGAAGAAAACGAATGACATGACTTACTTTCAGAGGAGCAGCGTAGCACACACAATTGATGCCCACAAACAAAGCTGTGGGAAGTTTCCTTGAAGCCAATGCAGAGGATAAAGAAAAACAACAACTGAAAAAGTACCTCATGGCCAGTACGGGGCTCGAACCCATGACCTTGGCGTTATTAGCACCACGATCTAACCAACAGAGCTAACCGGCCGCTTGCAACGGAGAAAATTTTTGAGGATGCACAGAGCCTCGGCCAGTGCTGGCGCATAAACAAACAAGTCCACCAACAGCATAGCCTGACAAGACTGGACCCTCTTGGTTGCTCCTTGTGGCAAATTAACTAGGCAGGGGAATTAGCTCAAGTGGTAGAGTGCTTGCTTTGCATGCGAGAGGTAGTGGGATCGATACCCACATTCTCCAAAAAACATTTTTTTTTGTGGATCCAAGAACGCTCCAGTTCACACTTCATGCAGCTTTGTCTAACGACAACCTACGGTCATGTAACAATGACAAGCAACTTTCATGTAACACTGATGTCACAATGTCAGAAGAAAACGAATGACATGACTTACTTTCAGAGGAGCAGCGTAGCACACACAATTGATGCCCACAAACAAAGCTGTGGGAAGTTTCCTTGAAGCCAATGCAGAGGATAAAGAAAAACAACAACTGAAAATGTACCTCATGGCAAGTACGGGGATCGAACCCACGACCTTGGAATTATTAGCACCACGATTTAACCAACTGAGCTAACCGGCCACTTGCAACAGAGAAAAATTTTGAGGATGCACAGAGCCTCGGCCAGTGCTGGCGCATAAACGAACAAGTCCACCAACAGCATAGCCTGACAAGACTGGACCCTCTTGGTTGCTCCTTGTGGCAAATTAACAAGGCAGGGGAATTAGCTCAAGTGGTAGAGTGCTTGCTTTGCATGCGAGAGGTAGTGGGATCGATACCCACATTCTCCAAAAAACACTTTTTTTTGTGGATCCAAGAACGCTCCAGTTCACACTTCATGCAGCTTTGTCTAACGACAACCTACTGTCATGTAACAATGACAAGCAACTTTCATGTAACACTGATGTCACAATGTCAGAAGAAAACGAATGACATGACTTACTTTCAGAGGAGCAGCGTAGCACACACAATTGATGCCCACAAACAAAGCTGTGGGAAGTTTCCTTGAAGCCAATGCAGAGGATAAAGAAAAACAACAACTGAAAATGTACCTCATGGAAAGTACGGGGATCGAACCCACGACCTTGGCATTATTAGCACCACGATTTAACCAACTGAGCTAACCGGCCGCTTATAAAAGAGAAATATTTTGAGGATGCACAGAGCCTCATCCAGTGCTGGCGCATAAACGAACAAGTCCACCAACAGCATAGCCTGACAAGACTGGACCCTCTTGGTTGCTCCTTGTGGCATATTAAAAAGACAGGGGAATTAGCTCAAGTGGTAGAGTGCTTGCTTTGCATGCGCGAGGTAGTGGGATCGATACCCACATTCTCCAAAAAACATTTTTTTTTGTGGATCCAAGAACGCTCCAGTTCACACTTCATGCAGCTTTGTCTAACGACAACCTACTGTCATGTAACAATGACAAGCAACTTTCATGTAACACTGATGTCACAATGTCAGAAGAAAATGAATGACATGAATTACTTTCAGAGGAGCAGCGTAGCACACACAATTGATGCCCACAAACAAAGCTGTGGGAAGTTTCCTTGAAGCCAATGCAGAGGATAAAGAAAAACAACAACTGAGAATGTACCTCATGGCAAGTACTGGGATCGAACCCACGACCTTGGCATTATTAGCAGCACGATTTAACCAACTGAGCTAACCGGCCGCTTGCAACGGAAAAACATTTTGAGGATGCACAGAGCCTCGGCCAGTGCTGGCGCATAAACAAACAAGTCCACCAACACCATAGCCTGACAAGACTGGACCCTCTTGGTTGCTCCTTGTGGCAAATTAAAAAGGCATGGGAATTAGCTCAAATGGTAGAGTGCTTGCTTTGCATGCGAGAGGTAGTGGGATCGATACCCACATTCTCCAAAAAACATTTTTTTTGTGGATCCAAGAACGCTCCAGTTCACACTTCATGCAGCTTTGTCTAACGACAACCTACTGTCATGTAACAATGACAAGCAACTTTCATGTAACACTGATGTCACAATGTCAGAAGAAAACGAATGACATGACTTACTTTCAGAGGAGCAGCGTAGCACACACAATTGATGCCCACAAACAAAGCTGTGGGAAGTTTCCTTGAAGCCAATGCAGAGGATAAAGAAATACAACAACTGAAAATGTACCTCATGGCAAGTACGGGGATCAAACCCACGACCTTGGCATCATTAGCACCACGATTTAACCAACTGAGCTAACCGGCCGCTTGCAACGGAGAAATATTTTGAGGATGCACAGAGCCTCATCCAGTGCTGGCGCATAAACGAACAAGTCCACCAACAGCATAGCCTGACAAGACTGGACCCTCTTGGTTGCTCCTTGTGGCAAATTCAATAGGCAGGGGAATTAGCTCAAATGGTAAACAGCATAGCATGACAAGACTGGACCCTCTTGGTTGCTCCTTGTGGCAAATTAAGAAGGCAGGGGAATTACCTCAAATGGTAGAGTGCTTGCTTTGCATGCGAGAGGTAGTGGGATCGTTACCCACATTCTCCAAAAAACATTTTTTTTTGTGGATCCAAGAACGCTCCAGTTCACACTTCATGCAGCTTTGTCTAACGACAACCTACTGTCATGTAACAATGACAAGCAACTTTCATGTAACACTGATGTCACAATGTCAGAAGAAAACGAATGACATGACTTACTTTCAGAGGAGCAGCGTAGCACACACAATTGATGCCCACAAACAAAGCTGTGGGAAGTTTCCTTGAAGCCAATGCAGAGGATAAAGAAAAACAACAACTGAAAAAGTACCTCATGGCCAGTACGGGGCTCGAACCCATGACCTTGGCGTTATTAGCACCACGATCTAACCAACAGAGCTAACCGGCCGCTTGCAACGGAGAAAATTTTTGAGGATGCACAGAGCCTCGGCCAGTGCTGGCGCATAAACAAACAAGTCCACCAACAGCATAGCCTGACAAGACTGGACCCTCTTGGTTGCTCCTTGTGGCAAATTAACTAGGCAGGGGAATTAGCTCAAGTGGTAGAGTGCTTGCTTTGCATGCGAGAGGTAGTGGGATCGATACCCACATTCTCCAAAAAACATTTTTTTTTGTGGATCCAAGAACGCTCCAGTTCACACTTCATGCAGCTTTGTCTAACGACAACCTACTGTCATGTAACAATGACAAGCAACTTTCATGTAACACTGATGTCACAATGTCAGAAGAAAACGAATGACATGACTTACTTTCAGAGGAGCAGCGTAGCACACACAATTGATGCCCACAAACAAAGCTGTGGGAAGTTTCCTTGAAGCCAATGCAGAGGATAAAGAAAAACAACAACTGAAAATGTACCTCATGGAAAGTACGGGGATCGAACCCACGACCTTGGCATTATTAGCACCACGATTTAACCAACTGAGCTAACCGGCCGCTTATAAAAGAGAAATATTTTGAGGATGCACAGAGCCTCATCCAGTGCTGGCGCATAAACGAACAAGTCCACCAACAGCATAGCCTGACAAGACTGGACCCTCTTGGTTGCTCCTTGTGGCATATTAAAAAGACAGGGGAATTAGCTCAAGTGGTAGAGTGCTTGCTTTGCATGCGCGAGGTAGTGGGATCGATACCCACATTCTCCAAAAAACACTTTTTTTTGTGGATCCAAGAACGCTCCAGTTCACACTTCATGCAGCTTTGTCTAACGACAACCTACTGTCATGTAACAATGACAAGCAACTTTCATGTAACACTGATGTCACAATGTCAGAAGAAAATGAATGACATGAATTACTTTCAGAGGAGCAGCGTAGCACACACAATTGATGCCCACAAACAAAGCTGTGGGAAGTTTCCTTGAAGCCAATGCAGAGGATAAAGAAAAACAACAACTGAGAATGTACCTCATGGCAAGTACTGGGATCGAACCCACGACCTTGGCATTATTAGCAGCACGATTTAACCAACTGAGCTAACCGGCCGCTTGCAACGGAAAAACATTTTGAGGATGCACAGAGCCTCGGCCAGTGCTGGCGCATAAACAAACAAGTCCACCAACACCATAGCCTGACAAGACTGGACCCTCTTGGTTGCTCCTTGTGGCAAATTAAAAAGGCATGGGAATTAGCTCAAATGGTAGAGTGCTTGCTTTGCATGCGAGAGGTAGTGGGATCGATACCCACATTCTCCAAAAAACATTTTTTTTGTGGATCCAAGAACGCTCCAGTTCACACTTCATGCAGCTTTGTCTAACGACAACCTACTGTCATGTAACAATGACAAGCAACTTTCATGTAACACTGATGTCACAATGTCAGAAGAAAACGAATGACATGACTTACTTTCAGAGGAGCAGCGTAGCACACACAATTGATGCCCACAAACAAAGCTGTGGGAAGTTTCCTTGAAGCCAATGCAGAGGATAAAGAAATACAACAACTGAAAATGTACCTCATGGCAAGTACGGGGATCAAACCCACGACCTTGGCATCATTAGCACCACGATTTAACCAACTGAGCTAACCTGCCACTTGCAACGGAGAAATATTTTGAGGATGCACAGAGCCTCATCCAGTGCTGGCGCATAAAAGAACAAGTCCACCAACAGCATAGCCTGACAAGACTGGACCCTCTTGGTTGCTCCTTGTGGCAAATTCAATAGGCAGGGGAATTAGCTCAAGTGGTAGAGTGCTTGCTTTGCATGCGAGAGGTTGTGGGATCGATACCCACATTCTCCAAAAAACATTTTTTTTTGTGGATCCAAGAACGCTCCAGTTCACACTTCATGCAGCTTTGTCTAACGACAACCTACTGTCATGTAACAATGACAAGCAACTTTCATGTAACACTGATGTCACAATGTCAGAAGAAAACGAATGACATGACTTACTTTCAGAGGAGCAGCGTAGCACACACAATTGATGCCCACAAACAAAGCTGTGGGAAGTTTCCTTGAAGCCAATGCAGAGGATAAAGAAAAACAACAACTGAAAATGTACCTCATGGCAAGTACGGGGATCGAACCCACGACCTTGGAATTATTAGCACCACGATTTAACCAACTGAGCTAACCGGCCACTTGCAACAGAGAAAAATTTTGAGGATGCACAGAGCCTCGGCCAGTGCTGGCGCATAAACGAACAAGTCCACCAACAGCATAGCCTGACAAGACTGGACCCTCTTGGTTGCTCCTTGTGGCAAATTACAAAGGCAGGGGAATTAGCTCAAGTGGTAGAGTGCTTGCTTTGCATGCGAGAGGTAGTGGGATCGATACCCACATTCTCCAAAAAACACTTTTTTTTGTGGATCCAAGAACGCTCCAGTTCACACTTCATGCAGCTTTGTCTAACGACAACCTACTGTCATGTAACAATGACAAGCAACTTTCATGTAACACTGATGTCACAATGTCAGAAGAAAACGAATGACATGACTTACTTTCAGAGGAGCAGCGTAGCACACACAATTGATGCCCACAAACAAAGCTGTGGGAAGTTTCCTTGAAGCCAATGCAGAGGATAAAGAAATACAACAACTGAAAATGTACCTCATGGCAAGTACGGGGCTCGAACCCACGACCTTGGAATTATTAGCACCACGATTTAACCAACTGAGCTAACCGGCCGCTTGCAATGGAGAAACATTTTGAGGATGCACAGAGCCTCATCCAGTGCTGGCGCATAAACGAACAAGTCCACCAACAGCATAGCCTGACAAGACTGGACCCTCTTGGTTGCTCCTTGTGGCAAATTAAAAAGGCAGGGGAATTAGCTCAAATGGTAGAGTGCTTGCTTTGCATGCGAGAGGTAGTGGGATCGATACCCACATTCTCCCAAAAACTTTTTTTTTTGTGGATCCAAGAACGCTCCAGTTCACACTTCATGCAGCTTTGTCTAACGACAACCTACTGTCATGTAACAATGACAAGCAACTTTCATGTAACACTGATGTCAAAATGTCAGAAGAAAACGAATGACATGACTTACTTTCAGAGGAGCAGCGTAGCACACACAATTGATGCCCACAAACAAAGCTGTGGGAAGTTTCCTTGAAGCCAATGCAGAGGATAAAGAAAAACAACAACTGAAAATGTACCTCATGGCCAGTACGTGGCTCGAACCCATGACCTTGGCGTTATTAGCACCACGATCTAACCAACTGAGCTAACCGGCCGCTTGCAACGGAGAAAATTTTTGAGGATGCACAGAGCCTCGGCCAGTGCTGGCGCATAAACGAACAAGTCCACCAACAGCATAGCCTGACAAGACTGGACCCTCTTGGTTGCTCTTTGTGGCAAATTAACAAGGCAGGGGAATTAGCTCAAGTGGTAGAGTGCTTGCTTTGCATGCGAGAGGTAGTGGGATCGATACCCACATTCTCCAAAAAACATTTTTTTTTGTGGATCCAAGAACGCTCCAGTTCACACTTCATGCAGCTTTGTCTAACGACAACCTACTGTCATGTAACAATGACAAGCAACTTTCATGTAACACTGATGTCACAATGTCAGAAGAAAACGAATGACATGACTTACTTTCAGAGGAGCAGCGTAGCACACACAATTGATGCCCACAAACAAAGCTGTGGGAAGTTTCCTTGAAGCCAATGCAGAGGATAAAGAAATACAACAACTGAAAATGTACCTCATGGCAAGTACGGGGATCGAACCCACGACCTTGGAATTATTAGCACCACGATTTAACCAAATGAGCTAACCGGCCGCTTGCAATGGAGAAACATTTTGAGGATGCACAGAGCCTCATCCAGTGCTGGCGCATAAACGAACAAGTCCACCAACAGCATAGCCTGACAAGACTGGACCCTCTTGGTTGCTCCTTGTGGCAAATTAACAAGGCAGGGGAATTAGCTCAAGTGGTAGAGTGCTTGCTTTGCATGCGAGAGGTAGTGGGATCGATACCCACATTCTCCAAAAAACACTTTTTTTTGTGGATCCAAGAACGCTCCAGTTCACACTTCATGCAGCTTTGTCTAACGACAACCTACTGTCATGTAACAATGACAAGCAACTTTCATGTAACACTGATGTCACAATGTCAGAAGAAAACGAATGACATGACTTACTTTCAGAGGAGCAGCGTAGCACACACAATTGATGCCCACAAACAAAGCTGTGGGAAGTTTCCTTGAAGCCAATGCAGAGGATAAAGAAATACAACAACTGAAAATGTACCTCATGGCAAGTACGGGGCTCGAACCCACGACCTTGGAATTATTAGCACCACGATTTAACCAACTGAGCTAACCGGCCGCTTGCGATGGAGAAACATTTTGAGGATGCACAGAGCCTCATCCAGTGCTGGCGCATAAACGAACAAGTCCACCAACAGCATAGCCTGACAAGACTGGACCCTCTTGGTTGCTCCTTGTGGCAAAATAAAAACGCAGGGGAATAAGCTCAAATGGTAGAGTGCTTGCTTTGCATGCGAGAGGTAGTGGGATCGATACCCACATTCTCCCAAAAACTTTTTTTTTTGTGGATCCAAGAACGCTCCAGTTCACACTTCATGCAGCTTTGTCTAACGACAACCTACTGTCATGTAACAATGACAAGCAACTTTCATGTAACACTGATGTCACAATGTCAGAAGAAAACGAATGACATGACTTACTTTCAGAGGAGCAGCGTAGCACACACAATTGATGCCCACAAACAAAGCTGTGGGAAGTTTCCTTGAAGCCAATGCAGAGGATAAAGAAAAACAACAACTGAAAATGTACCTCATGGCCAGTACGTGGCTCGAACCCATGACCTTGGCGTTATTAGCACCACGATCTAACCAACTGAGCTAACCGGCCGCTTGCAACGGAGAAAATTTTTGAGGATGCACAGAGCCTCGGCCAGTGCTGGCGCATAAACGAACAAGTCCACCAACAGCATAGCTTGACAAGACTGGACCCTCTTGGTTGCTCCTTGTGGCAAATTAACAAGGCAGGGGAATTAGCTCAAGTGGTAGAGTCCTTGCTTTGCATGCGAGAGGTAATGGGATCGATACCCACATTCTCCAAAAAACATTTTTTTTTGTGGATCCAAGAACGCTCCAGTTCACACTTCATGCAGCTTTGTCTAACGACAACCTACTGTCATGTAACAATGACAAGCAACTTTCATGTAACACTGATGTCACAATGTCAGAAGAAAACGAATGACATGACTTACTTTCAGAGGAGCAGCGTAGCACACACAATTGATGCCCACAAACAAAGCTGTGGGAAGTTTCCTTGAAGCCAATGCAGAGGATAAAGAAATACAACAACTGAAAATGTACCTCATGGCAAGTACGGGGATCGAACCCACGACCTTGGAATTATTAGCACCGCGATTTAACCAAATGAGCTAACCGGCCGCTTGCAATGGAGAAACATTTTGAGGATGCACAGAGCCTCATCCAGTGCTGGCGCATAAACGAACCAGTCCACCAACAGCATAGCCTGACAAGACTGGACCCTCTTGGTTGCTCCTTGTGGCAAATTAAAAAGGCAGGGGAATTAGCTCAAGTGGAAGAGTGCTTGCTTTGCATGCGAGAGGTAGTGGGATCGATACCCACATTCTCCAAAGAACATTTTTTTTTGTGGATCCAAGAACGCTCCAGTTCACACTTCATGCAGCTTTGTCTAACGACAACCTACTGTCATGTAACAATGACAAGCAACTTTCATGTAAGACTGATGTCACAATGTCAGAAGAAAACGAATGACATGACTTACTTTCAGAGGAGCAGCGTAGCACACACAATTGATGCCCACAAACAAAGCTGTGGGAAGTTTCCTTGAAGCCAATGCAGAGGATAAAGAAAAACAACAACTGAAAATGTACCTCATGGCAAGTACGGGGATCGAACCCACGACCTTGGAATTATTAGCACCACGATTTAACCAACTGAGCTAACCGGCCTCTTGCAACGGAGAAACATTTTGAGGATGCACAGAGCCTCGGCCAGTGCTGGCGCAAAAAAGAAACAAGTCCACCAACAGCATAGCCTGACAAGACTGGACCCTCTTGGTTGCTCCTTGTGGCAAATTAAAAAGGCAGGGGAATTTGCTCATATGGTAGAGTGCTTGCTTTGCATGCGAGAGGTAGTGGGATCAATACACACATTCTCCAAAATACATTTTTTTTTGTGGATCCAAGAACGCTCCAGTTCACACTTCATGCAGCTTTGTCTAACGACAACCTACTGTCATGTAACAATGACAAGCAACTTTCATGTAACACTGATGTCACAATGTCAGAAGACAACGAATGACATGACTTACTTTCAGAGGAGCAGCGTAGCACACACAATTGATGCCCACAAACAAAGCTGTGGGAAGTTTCCTTGAAGCCAATGCAGAGGATAAAGAAAAACAACAACTGAAAATGTACCTCATGGCAAGTACGGGGATCAAACCCACGACCTTGGCATTATTAGCAACACGATTTAACCAACTGAGCTAACCGGCCGCTTGCAACGGAGAAATATTTTGAGGATGCACAGAGCCTCATCCAGTGCTGGCGCATAAACGAACAAGTCCACCAACAGCATAGCCTGACAAGACTGGACCCTCTTGGTTGCTCCTTGTGGCATATTAAAAAGACAGGGGAATTAGCTCAAGTGGTAGAGTGCTTGCTTTGCATGCGAGAGGTAGTGGGATCGATACCCACATTCTCCAAAAAACATTTTTTTTTGTGGATCCAAGAACGCTCCAGTTCACACTTCATGCAGCTTTGTCTAACGACAACCTACTGTCATGTAACAATGACAAGCAACTTTCATGTAACACTGATGTCACAATGTCAGAAGAAAACGAATGACATGACTTACTTTCAGAGGAGCAGCGTAGCACACACAATTGATGCCCACAAACAAAGCTGTGGGAAGTTTCCTTGAAGCCAATGCAGAGGATAAAGAAAAACAACAACTGAAAATGTACCTCATGGCAAGTACGGGGATCAAACCCACGACCTTGGCATCATTAGCACCACGATTTAACCAACTGAGCTAACCGGCCGCTTGCAAAGGAGAAATATTTTGAGGATGCACAGAGCCTCATCCAGTGCTGGCGCATAAACAAACAAGTCCACCAACAGCATAGCCTGACAAGACTGGACCCTCTTGGTTGCTCCTTGTGGCAAATTCAATAGTTAGGGGAATTAGCTAAAATGGTAAACAGCATAGCTTGACAAGAATGGACCCTCTTGGTTGCTCCTTGTCGCAAATTAAAAAGGCAGGGGAATTTGCTCAAGTGGAAGAGTGCTTGCTTTGCATGCGAGAGGTAGTGGGATCGATACCCACATTCTCCAAAAAACATTTTTTTTTGTGGATCCAAGAACGCTCCAGTTCACACTTCATGCAGCTTTGTCTAACGACAACCTACTGTCATGTAACAATGACAAGCAACTTTCATGTAAGACTGATGTCACAATGTCAGAAGAAAACGAATGACATGACTTACTTTCAGAGGAGCAGCGTAGCACACACAATTGATGCCCACAAACAAAGCTGTGGGAAGTTTCCTTGAAGCCAATGCAGAGGATAAAGAAAAACAACAACTGAAAATGTACCTCATGGCAAGTACGGGGATCGAACCCACGACCTTGGAATTATTAGCACCACGATTTAACCAACTGAGCTAACCGGCCTCTTGCAACGGAGAAACATTTTGAGGATGCACAGAGCCTCGGCCAGTGCTGGCGCAAAAAAGAAACAAGTCCACCAACAGCATAGCCTGACAAGACTGGACCCTCTTGGTTGCTCCTTGTGGCAAATTCAATAGTTAGGGGAATTAGCTAAAATGGTAAACAGCATAGCCTGACAAGACTGGACCCTCTTGGTTGCTCCTTGTGGCAAATTAAAAAGGCAGGGGAATTACCTCAAATGGTAGAGTGCTTGCTTTGCATGCGACAGGTAGTGGGATTGATACCCACATTCTCCAAAAAACATTTTTTTTTGTGGATCCAAGAACGCTCCAGTTCACACTTCATGCAGCTTTGTCTAACGACAACCTACTGTCATGTAACAATGACAAGCAACCTTCATGTAACACTGATGTCACAATGTCAGATGAAAACGAATGACATGACTTACTTTCAGAGTAGCAGCGTAGCGCACACAATTGATGCCCACAAACAAAGCTGTGGGAAGTTTCCTTTAAGCCAATGCAGAGGATAAAGAAAAACAACAGCTTAAAATGTACCTCATGGCAAGTACGGGGATCGAACCCACGACCTTGGCGTTATTAGCAGCACGATTTAACCAACTTAGCTAACCGGCCGCTTGCAACGGAAAAACATTTTGAGGATGCACAGAGCCTCGGCCAGTGCTGGCGCATAAACAAACAAGTCCACCAACACCATAGCCTGACAAGACAGGACCCTCTTGGTTGCTCCTTGTGGAAAATTAAAAAGGCAGGGGAATTAACTCAAATGGTAGAGTGCTTGCTTTGCATGCGAGAGGTAGTGGGATCGATACCCACATTTTCCAAAAAAACATTTTTTTTTGTGGATCCAAGAACGCTCCAGTTCACACTTCATGCAGCTTTGTCTAACGACAACCTACTGTCATGTAACAATGACAAGCAACTTTCATGTAACACTGATGTCACAATGTCAGAAGAAAACGAATGACATGACTTACTTTCAGAGGAGCAGCGTAGCACACACAATTGATGCCCACAAACAAAGCTGTGGGAAGTTTCCTTGAAGCCAATGCAGAGGATAAAGAAATACAACAACTGAAAATGTACCTCATGGCAAGTACGGGGATCAAACCCACGACATTGGCACCACGATTTAACCAACTGAGCTAACCGGCCGCTTGCAAAGGAGAAATATTTTGAGGATGCACAGAGCCTCATCCAGTGCTGGCGCATAAACGAACAAGTCCACCAACAGCATAGCCTGACAAGACTGGACCCTCTTGGTTGCTCCTTGTGGCAAATTAAAAAGGCAGGGGAATTAGCTCAAATGGTAAACAGCATAGCCTGACAAGACTGGACCCTCTTGGTTGCTCCTTGTGGCAAATTAAAAAGGCAGGGGAATTACCTCAAATGGTAGAGTGCTTGCTTTGCATGCGACAGGTAGTGGGATTGATACCCACATTCTCCAAAAAACAATTTTTTTGTGGATCCAAGAACGCTCCAGTTCACACTTCATGCAGCTTTGTCTAACGACAACCTACTGTCAGGTAACAATGACAAGCAACTTTCATGTAACACTGATGTCACAATGTCAGATGAAAACTAATGACATGACTTACTTTCAGAGGAGCAGCGTAGCACACACAATTGATGCCCACAAACAAAGCTGTGGGAAGTTTCCTTGAAGCCAATGCAGAGGATAAAGAAAAACAACAACTGAAAATGTACCTGATGGCCAGTACGGGGTTCGACCCCACAACCTTGGCGTTATTAGCACCACGATCTAAACAACTGAGCTAACCGCCCACTTGCAATGGAGAAACATTTTGAGGATGCACAGAGCCTCGGCCAGTGCTGGCGCATAAACGAACAAGTCCACCAACAGCATAGCCTGACAAGACTGGACCCGCTTGGTTGCTCCTTGTGGCAAATTGAAAAGTCAGGGGAATTAGCGCAAATGGTAGAGTGCTTCCTTAGCATGCGAGAGGTAGTGGGATCAATACACACATTCTCCAAAAAACTTTTTTTTTTGTGGATCCAAGAACGCTCCAGTTCACACTTCATGCAGCTTTGTCTAACGACAACCTACTGTCATGTAACAATGACAAGCAACTTTCATGTAACACTGATGTCACAATGTCAGAAGACAACGAATGACATGACTTACTTTCAGAGGAGCAGCGTAGCACACACAATTGATGCCCACAAACAAAGCTGTGGGAAGTTTCCTTGAAGCCAATGCAGAGGATAAAGAAAAACAACAACTGAAAATGTACCTCATGGCAAGTACGGGGATCAAACCCACGACCTTGGCATTATTAGCAACACGATTTAACCAACTGAGCTAACCGGCCGCTTGCAACGGAGAAATATTTTGAGGATGCACAGAGCCTCATCCAGTGCTGGCGCATAAACGAACAAGTCCACCAACAGCATAGCCTGACAAGACTGGACCCTCTTGGTTGCTCCTTGTGGCATATTAAAAAGACAGGGGAATTAGCTCAAGTGGTAGAGTGCTTGCTTTGCATGCGAGAGGTAGTGGGATCGATACCCACATTCTCCAAAAAACATTTTTTTTTGTGGATCCAAGAACGCTCCAGTTCACACTTCATGCAGCTTTGTCTAACGACAACCTACTGTCATGTAACAATGACAAGCAACTTTCATGTAACACTGATGTCACAATGTCAGAAGAAAACGAATGACATGACTTACTTTCAGAGGAGCAGCGTAGCACACACAATTGATGCCCACAAACAAAGCTGTGGGAAGTTTCCTTGAAGCCAATGCAGAGGATAAAGAAAAACAACAACTGAAAATGTACCTCATGGCAAGTACGGGGATCAAACCCACGACCTTGGCATCATTAGCACCACGATTTAACCAACTGAGCTAACCGGCCGCTTGCAAAGGAGAAATATTTTGAGGATGCACAGAGCCTCATCCAGTGCTGGCGCATAAACGAACAAGTCCACCAACAGCATAGCCTGACAAGACTGGACCCTCTTGGTTGCTCCTTGTGGCAAATTAAAAAGGCAGGGGAATTACCTCAAATGGTAGAGTGCTTGCTTTGCATGCGACAGGTAGTGGGATTGATACCCACATTCTCCAAAAAACATTTTTTTTTGTGGATCCAAGAACGCTCCAGTTCACACTTCATGCAGCTTTGTCTAACGACAACCTACTGTCATGTAACAATGAGAAGCAACTTTCATGTAACACTGATGTCACAATGTCAGATGAAAACGAATGACATGACTTACTTTCAGAGGAGCAGCGTAGCGCACACAATTGATGCCCACAAACAAAGCTGTGGGAATTTTCCTTTAAGCCAATGCAGAGGATAAAGAAAAACAACAGCTTAAAATGTACCTCATGGCAAGTACGGGGATCGAACCCACGACCTTGGCGTTATTAGCAGCACGATTTAACCAACTTGGCTAACCGGCCGCTTGCAACGGAAAAACATTTTGAGGATGCACAGAGCCTCGGCCAGTGCTGGCGCATAAACAAACAAGTCCACCAACACCATAGCCTGACAAGACTGGACCCTCTTGGTTGCTCCTTGTGGCAAATTAAAAAGGCAGGGGAATTAGCTCAAATGGTAGAGTGCTTGCTTTGCATGCGAGAGGTAGTGGGATCGATACCCACATTCTCCAAAAAAACATTTTTTTTTGTGGATCCAAGAACGCTCCAGTTCACACTTCATGCAGCTTTGTCTAACGACAACCTACTGTCATGTAACAATGACAAGCAACTTTCATGTAACACTGATGTCACAATGTCAGAAGAAAACGAATGACATGACTTACTTTCAGAGGAGCAGCGTAGCACACACAATTGATGCCCACAAACAAAGCTGTGGGAAGTTTCCTTGAAGCCAATGCAGAGGATAAATTAATACAACAACTGAAAATGTACCTCATGGCAAGTACGGGGATCAAACCCACGACATTGGCACCACGATTTAACCAACTGAGCTAACCGGCCGCTTGCAAAGGAGAAATATTTTGAGGATGCACAGAGCCTCATCCAGTGCTGGCGCATAAACGAACAAGTCCACCAACAGCATAGCCTGACAAGACTGGACCCTCTTGGTTGCTCCTTGTGGCAAATTAAAAAGGCAGGGGAATTAGCTCAAATGGTATAGTGCTTGCTTTGCATGCGAGAGGTAGTGGGATCGATACCCACATTCTCCAAAAAACATTTTTTTTTGTGGATCCAAGAACGCTCCAGTTCACACTTCATGCAGCTTTGTCTAACGACAACCTACTGTCATGTAACAATGACAAGCAACTTTCATGTAACACTGATGTCACAATGTCAGAAGAAAACGAATGACATGACTTACTTTCAGAGGAGCAGCGTAGCACACACAATTGATGCCCACAAACAAAGCTGTGGGAAGTTTCCTTGAAGCCAATGCAGAGGATAAAGAAATACAACAACTGAAAATGTACCTCATGGCGAGTACGGGGTTCGAACCCATGACCTTGACGTTATTAGCACCACAATCTAACCAACTGAGCTAACCGGCCGCTTGCAATGTAGAAAAATTTTGAGGATGCACAGAGCCTCGGCCAGTGCTGGCGCATAAACGAACAAGTCCACCAACAGCATAGCCTGACAAGACTGGACCCTCTTGGTTGCTCCTTGTGGCAAATTAAAAAGGCAGGGGAATTAGCTCAAGTGGTAGAGTGCTTTCTTTGCATGAGAGAGGTAGTGGGATCGATACCCACATTCTCCCAAAAACATTTTTTTTTGTGGATCCAAGAACGCTCCAGTTCACACTTCATGCAGCTTTGTCTAACAACAACCTACTGTCATGTAACAATGACAAGCAACTTTCATGTAACACTGATGTCACAATGTCAGATGAAAACTAATGACATGACTTACTTTCAGAGGAGCAGCGTAGCACACACAATTGATGCCCACAAACAAAGCTGTGGGAAGTTTCCTTGAAGCCAATGCAGAGGATAAAGAAAAACAACAACTGAAAATGTACCTGATGGCCAGTACGGGGTTCGACCCCACAACCTTGGCGTTATTAGCACCACGATCTAAACAACTGAGCTAACCGGCCGCTTGCAATGTAGAAAAATTTTGAGGATGCACAGAGCCTCGGCCAGTGCTGGCGCATAAACAAACAAGTCCACCAACACCATAGCCTGACAAGACTGGACCCTCTTGGTTGCTCCTTGTGGCAAATTAAAAAGGCAGGGGAATTAGCTCAAATGGTAGAGTGCTTGCTTTGCATGCGAGAGGTAGTGGGATCGATACCCACATTCTCCAAAAAAACATTTTTTTTTGTGGATCCAAGAACGCTCCAGTTCACACTTCATGCAGCTTTGTCTAACGACAACCTACTGTCATGTAACAATGACAAGCAACTTTCATGTAACACTGATGTCACAATGTCAGAAGACAACGAATGACATGACTTACTTTCAGAGGAGCAGCGTAGCACACACAATTGATGCCCACAAACAAAGCTGTGGGAAGTTTCCTTGAAGCCAATGCAGAGGATAAAGAAAAACAACAACTGAAAATGTACCTCATGGCAAGTACGGGGATCAAACCCACGACCTTGGCATTATTAGCAACACGATTTAACCAACTGAGCTAACCGGCCGCTTGCAACGGAGAAATATTTTGAGGATGCACAGAGCCTCATCCAGTGCTGGCGCATAAACGAACAAGTCCACCAACAGCATAGCCTGACAAGACTGGACCCTCTTGGTTGCTCCTTGTGGCATATTAAAAAGACAGGGGAATTAGCTCAAGTGGTAGAGTGCTTGCTTTGCATGCGAGAGGTAGTGGGATCGATACCCACATTCTCCAAAAAACATTTTTTTTTGTGGATCCAAGAACGCTCCAGTTCACACTTCATGCAGCTTTGTCTAACGACAACCTACTGTCATGTAACAATGACAAGCAACTTTCATGTAACACTGATGTCACAATGTCAGAAGAAAACGAATGACATGACTTACTTTCAGAGGAGCAGCGTAGCACACACAATTGATGCCCACAAACAAAGCTGTGGGAAGTTTCCTTGAAGCCAATGCAGAGGATAAAGAAAAACAACAACTGAAAATGTACCTCATGGCAAGTACGGGGATCAAACCCACGACCTTGGCATCATTAGCACCACGATTTAACCAACTGAGCTAACCGGCCGCTTGCAAAGGAGAAATATTTTGAGGATGCACAGAGCCTCATCCAGTGCTGGCGCATAAACGAACAAGTCCACCAACAGCATAGCCTGACAAGACTGGACCCTCTTGGTTGCTCCTTGTGGCAAATTAAAAAGGCAGGGGAATTACCTCAAATGGTAGAGTGCTTGCTTTGCATATGACAGGTAGTGGGATTGATACCCACATTCTCCAAAAAACATTTTTTTTTGTGGATCCAAGAACGCTCCAGTTCACACTTCATGCAGCTTTGTCTAACGACAACCTACTGTCATGTAACAATGAGAAGCAACTTTCATGTAACACTGATGTCACAATGTCAGATGAAAACGAATGACATGACTTACTTTCAGAGGAGCAGCGTAGCGCACACAATTGATGCCCACAAACAAAGCTGTGGGAATTTTCCTTTAAGCCAATGCAGAGGATAAAGAAAAACAACAGCTTAAAATGTACCTCATGGCAAGTACGGGGATCGAACCCACGACCTTGGCGTTATTAGCAGCACGATTTAACCAACTTGGCTAACCGGCCGCTTGCAACGGAAAAACATTTTGAGGATGCACAGAGCCTCGGCCAGTGCTGGCGCATAAACAAACAAGTCCACCAACACCATAGCCTGACAAGACTGGACCCTCTTGGTTGCTCCTTGTGGCAAATTAAAAAGGCAGGGGAATTAGCTCAAATGGTAGAGTGCTTGCTTTGCATGCGAGAGGTAGTGGGATCGATACCCACATTCTCCAAAAAAACATTTTTTTTTGTGGATCCAAGAACGCTCCAGTTCACACTTCATGCAGCTTTGTCTAACGACAACCTACTGTCATGTAACAATGACAAGCAACTTTCATGTAACACTGATGTCACAATGTCAGAAGAAAACGAATGACATGACTTACTTTCAGAGGAGCAGCGTAGCACACACAATTGATGCCCACAAACAAAGCTGTGGGAAGTTTCCTTGAAGCCAATGCAGAGGATAAATTAATACAACAACTGAAAATGTACCTCATGGCAAGTACGGGGATCAAACCCACGACATTGGCACCACGATTTAACCAACTGAGCTAACCGGCCGCTTGCAAAGGAGAAATATTTTGAGGATGCACAGAGCCTCATCCAGTGCTGGCGCATAAACGAACAAGTCCACCAACAGCATAGCCTGACAAGACTGGACCCTCTTGGTTGCTCCTTGTGGCAAATTAAAAAGGCAGGGGAATTAGCTCAAATGGTATAGTGCTTGCTTTGCATGCGAGAGGTAGTGGGATCGATACCCACATTCTCCAAAAAACATTTTTTTTTGTGGATCCAAGAACGCTCCAGTTCACACTTCATGCAGCTTTGTCTAACGACAACCTACTGTCATGTAACAATGACAAGCAACTTTCATGTAACACTGATGTCACAATGTCAGAAGAAAACGAATGACATGACTTACTTTCAGAGGAGCAGCGTAGCACACACAATTGATGCCCACAAACAAAGCTGTGGGAAGTTTCCTTGAAGCCAATGCAGAGGATAAAGAAATACAACAACTGAAAATGTACCTCATGGCGAGTACGGGGTTCGAACCCATGACCTTGACGTTATTAGCACCACGATCTAACCAACTGAGCTAACCGGCCGCTTGCAATGTAGAAAAATTTTGAGGATGCACAGAGCCTCGGCCAGTGCTGGCGCATAAACGAACAAGTCCACCAACAGCATAGCCTGACAAGACTGGACCCTCTTGGTTGCTCCTTGTGGCAAATTAAAAAGGCAGGGGAATTAGCTCAAGTGGTAGAGTGCTTGCTTTGCATGAGAGAGGTAGTGGGATCGATACCCACATTCTCCCAAAAACATTTTTTTTTGTGGATCCAAGAACGCTCCAGTTCACACTTCATGCAGCTTTGTCTAACAACAACCTACTGTCATGTAACAATGACAAGCAACTTTCATGTAACACTGATGTCACAATGTCAGATGAAAACTAATGACATGACTTACTTTCAGAGGAGCAGCGTAGCACACACAATTGATGCCCACAAACAAAGCTGTGGGAAGTTTCCTTGAAGCCAATGCAGAGGATAAAGAAAAACAACAACTGAAAATGTACCTGATGGCCAGTACGGGGTTCGACCCCACAACCTTGGCGTTATTAGCACCACGATCTAAACAACTGAGCTAACCGCCCGCTTGCAATGGAGAAACATTTTGAGGATGCACAGAGCCTCGGCCAGTGCTGGCGCATAAACGAACAAGTCCACCAACAGCATAGCCTGACAAGACTGGACCCTCTTGGTTGCTCCTTGTGGCAAATTGAAAAGTAAGGGGAATTAGCGCAAATGGTAGAGTGCTTCCTTAGCATGCGAGAGGTAGTGGGATCGATGCCCACATTCTCCAAAAAACAAATTTTTTTGTGGATCCAAGAACGCTCCAGTTCACACTTCATGCAGTTTTGTCTAACGACAACCTACTGTCATGTAACAATGACAAGCAACTTTCATTTAACACTGATGTCACAATGTCAGATGAAATCGAATGACATGACTTACTTTCAGAGAAGCAGCGTAGCACACACAATTGATGCCCACAAACAAAGCTGTGGGAAGTTTCCTTGAAGCCAATGCAGAGGATAAAGAAAAAGAACAACTGAAAATGTACCTGATGGCCAGTACGGGGTTCGACCCCACAACCTTGGCGTTATTAGCACCACGATCTAAACAACTGAGCTAACCGGCCGCTTGCAATGTAGAAAAATTTTGAGGATGCACAGAGCCTCGGCCAGTGCTGGCGCATAAACAAACAAGTCCACCAACACCATAGCCTGACAAGACTGGACCCTCTTGGTTGCTCCTTGTGGCAAATTAAAAAGGCAGGGGAATTAGCTCAAATGGTAGAGTGCTTGCTTTGCATGCGAGAGGTAGTGGGATCGATACCCACATTCTCCAAAAAAACATTTTTTTTTGTGGATCCAAGAACGCTCCAGTTCACACTTCATGCAGCTTTGTCTAACGACAACCTACTGTCATGTAACAATGACAAGCAACTTTCATGTAACACTGATGTCACAATGTCAGAAGAAAACGAATGACATGACTTACTTTCAGAGGAGCAGCGTAGCACACACAATTGATGCCCACAAACAAAGCTGTGGGAAGTTTCCTTGAAGCCAATGCAGAGGATAAAGAAATACAACAACTGAAAATGTACCTCATGGCGAGTACGGGGTTCGAACCCATGACCTTGACGTTATTAGCACCACGATCTAACCAACTGAGCTAACCGACCGCTTACAATGTAGAAAAATTTTGAGGATGCACAGAGCCTCGGCCAGTGCTGGCGCATAAACGAACAAGTCCACCAACAGCATAGCCTGACAAGACTGGACCCTCTTGGTTGCTCCTTGTGGCAAATTAAAAAGGCAGGGGAATTACCTCAAATGGTAGAGTGCTTGCTTTGCATGCGACAGGTAGTGGGATTGATACCCACATTCTCCAAAAAATATTTTTTTTTGTGGATCCAAGAACGCTCCAGTTCACACTTCATGCAGCTTTGTCTAACGACAACCTACTGTCATGTAACAATGACAAGCAACTTTCATGTAACACTGATGTCACAATGTCAGATGAAAACGAATGACATGACTTACTTTCAGAGGAGCAGCGTAGCGCACACAATTGATGCCCACAAACAAAGCTGTGGGAAGTTTCCTTTAAGCCAATGCAGAGGATAAAGAAAAACAACAGCATAACCCTCCCGTTGTCCTTCTATTATGCCTAGCACACAGTG
>NW_026601475.1:0-5000 GCF_029448725.1 Salvelinus fontinalis
AAACGAGCCCTCTCAGTCAGCTGGTGTTGGACCTAACCAACCAAGCTGACACCAGCACTGCTTCAAAAGAAAGAATTCCAATAAACAAAATCATGAACCAATCAAGGACTCATATTTACAACATTGGAAAAACGAAACAAAATCCCAAAGCCGACTAAATTGCTATCTGACCCTAAACAGAGAATATGAATTGGCTGAATATCTCTACTCTGTCAGAGATTCGAAGCAGAGACAGATCCTTACCAAGTACAGGCTGAGTGACCACCGATTGGCAATAGAAACCGGCAGACATAAAAAGACATGGCTACCCAAAGAGGAGCGTGTATGTGGTCACTGCACGACAGGGGAGGTTGAAACAGAGATGCACTTTCTCCTTTACTGTGATAAATATTCCTCACCAAGAGATTCATTATTCACAGAAATGACTACATTTATTCCAAATTTTTACTTGTTAAACCCAGAGGAAAAACTAAAAATACTCATGGGCGAAGGAGCAATGGCTTCTCTTGCAGCCAAATATGTATTTGCCTGCCATAGCCTGAGGGACACTGAATAATAACATCTGCATAGTAAGCAGTAACTTACTTATTAGGAATGTTATTGTTATTACTGTTATTGTTATTAGTATTATTATTATTATTTATCATTCCAAATAGTAATGGTATGGGTGGTATTGGTAATGATAGCAGTTTAATGATGATGGTGGTGGTAGTGGTGCATTACACCATACATTACATTCGACTATTGACTGTTACCATTTTATTGTTACTATTTTTATATTTAATTTTGTATTATTATTTACTGAAATTCTATATTATTATTATTTGTCATTGTTTTAATTGTATTACAATGTATATTGTATACATTGTTGCTTTGGCAATATTGACACAATGTTTTTCATGCCAATAAAGCAGCTTGAATTTGAATTTGAATTTGAGAGAGAGAGAGAGAGACATAGACAAAGAGAGAGAGAGAGAGAGAGAGAGAGAGTGAGAGAGACATAGACAGAGAGAGAGAGAGAGAGAGAGAGAGAGAGAGAGAGAGAGAGAGAGAGACATAGACAGAGAGAGAAAGAGAAGAGAGAGAGAGAGAGAGAGAGAGAGAGAGAGAGAGAGACAGAGAGAGAGAGACAGAGAGAGAGAGACAGAGAAAGAGAGACACAGATAGATAGAGATAGAGAGAGATAGAGAGAGAGAGAGAGAGAGAGAGAGAGAGAGAGAGAGACAGAGAGAAGAGAGACAGAGAAGAGAAGAGAGAGAGAGAGAGAGAGAGAGACAGAGAGACACAGACAGAGAGAGAGAGAGAGAGAGACAGAGAGAGAGAGAGAGAGAGACAGAGAGACACAGACAGAGAGAGAGAGAGAGACAGAGAGAGAGAGAGAGAGAGAGAGAGAGAGAGAGAGAGAGAGAGAGAGAGAGAGAGAGAGAGAGAGAGAGAGAGAGAGAGAGAGAGAGAGACAGACACAGATAGATAGAGACAGAGAGAGGGGGGTGAGTTCATCCGTGTAACATGTTGTTTTCTTTCATCTTTATTTATTTTGACCTGGTCTCTGTGTGTGTTAATGGGACTCCACCCTGTACACTGTCTGCTGTGTTAGTGCCTCTCCCCAAGGACACCTAGCACACTACACGCTAATTGGCTAGGTGCACTAGGGGGCTAGGGGGGGGTGTGTGTGTGTGTGTGTGTGTGTGTGTGTGTGTGTGTGTGTGTGTGTGTGTGTGTGTGTGTGTGTGTGTGTGTGTGTGTGTGTGTGTGTGTGTGTGTGTGTGAGAAACTGTTTGTTTTGATCTCTGGTAGAAGGTTTACCTGGAGCTCAGGGAGACAGAGAGAAGAGGGGAGGAGGGAGAGAGAGGAAGGGAGGAGGGAGAGAGAGAGAGGAAGGGAGGAGGGAGAGAGAGGAAGGGAGGAGGGAGAGAGAGGAAGGGAGGAGGGAGAGAGAGGAAGGGAGGAGGGAGAGAGAGGAAGGGAGGAGGGAGAGAGAGGAAGGGAGGAGGGAGAGAGAGGAAGGGAGGAGGGAGAGAGAGGAAGGGAGGAGGAGAGAGAGGAAGGGAGGAGGGAGAGAGAGAGAGGAAGGGAGGAGGGAGAGAGAGAGAGGAAGGGAGGAGGGAGAGAGAGGAAGGGAGGAGGGAGAGAGAGAGAGGAAGGGAGGAGGGAGAGAGAGGACGGGAGGAGGGAGAGAGAGGAAGGGAGGAGGGAGAGAGAGGAAGGGAGGAGGGAGAGAGAGGAAGGGAGGAGGGAGAGAGAGGAAGGGAGGAGGGAGAGAGAGGAAGGGAGGAGGGAGAGAGAGGAAGGGTGAGAAAGAGGGAGGGAGAGAGGAAGGGAGGAGGGAGAGAGAGGAAGGGAGGAGGGAGAGAGAGGAAGGGTGAGAAAGAGGGAGGGAGAGAGGAAGGGAGGAGGGAGAGAGAGGAAGGGAGGAGGGAGAGAGAGGAAGGGTGAGAAAGAGGGAGGGAGAGAGGAAGGGAGGAGGGAGAGAGGGGAAGGGAGGAGGGAGAGAGAGGAAGGGTGAGAAAGAGGGAGGGAGAGAGGAAGGGAGGAGGGAGAGAGAGACACATAAACACGGAGTGTTATGGGATGGAATACTTTTTAATCTGACAGAACCATTCCTTATCTCCCATGACTACAGTAGAATATCAACATGAATCTCTAAGATAACTCTCTCTCTCTCTTCTTATCTCTCTCTCTATGTCTCTCTCTCTTCTTATCTCTCTCTCCATCTATCTCTCTCTCTCTCTATCTCTCTCTCTCTTTCTGTCTCTCTATTCCTATCTCTCTCTCTTCTTATCTCTCTCTCTCTGTCTCGCTTGCTCTATCTCTCTCTCTCTGTCTTTCTCTGTCAATTCAATTCAATTCAAGGGGCTTTTTTGGCATGGGAAACATGTGTTAACATTGCCAAAGCAAGTGAGGTAGATAATATACAAAAGTTAAATGAACAATAAAAATTTACAGTAAACATTACACATACAGAAGTTTCAAAACAATAAAGACATTACAAATGTCATATTATATATATACAGTGTTGTAACAATGTTCAAATGGTTAAAGTACACAAGGGAAAATAAATAAGCATAAATATGGGTTGTATTTACAATGGTGTTTGTTCTTCACTGGTTGCCCTTTTCTTGTGGCAACAGGTCACAAATCTTGCTGCTGTGATGCACACTGTGGAATTTCACCCAGTAGAGATGGGAGTTTATCAAACTGTCTGTCTCTCTCTCTTCCTATCTCACTCTCTCTCTCTTCTCTCTCTCTATTTAATCTGATAATGACCACAATGACAAGATCAAACAGGGACAGAAGGAGCGACTTGATCATCTCTCTGTCACTCGCATGTCTTTGTTTCTCTCCCACTCTCTTTCAATTCAATTCGCTTTATTAGCATGACGTAACAATGTACATATTGCCAAAGCTTATTTTGGATATTTACAATATAAAATAATAATAAAATGAGAATCAAAATTGTCAACGGGACAACAGTAACAACAATAACCAAGAGTCAAAATAACCACACATTCAACAATAAACATACAGTAGAGGACATGTGCAGGTTGATTTGTCTGTCAGACACTGTCCCTCAACTTATGACAGGCAGCAATGTAGTGCGCTGCCAACCCACAGCTCTCTGCGTCCTCCCCCAACAGGACGGGTAGCCTACTCTCATCAGAGAGGTCTTTGAAACCTTGAATAAGGGTTTCAAATTTGGGGAAATGACACTCTCTAATTGTTTTATACTTTTGACATTTTGTCAGGAAATGCAGCTCCGTCTCAGGTTCTGCTGTTGTGCAGTGGTTGCAAAGCCTTTCCTCTACGGGGAGCCATGTTTTCCTGTGTCTACCCTTCTCAATAGCAAGGCTGTGCTCACTGAGCCTGTACTTCGTCAAAGTTTTTCTAAGGTTTTAGATCTTTCTCTCTCTATGTTGTTTGTCCTCCGCTTCATGTTTAAATAAAGTTGTCTGTTTAAGAACAGCTCATTTGTTATTGTAATTTGTGTCATTTTTAATTGTACCTCTTTATCCTAGAGAGGCACTTTCAGGGAAGAGGGATGAAGGGGGAAGGGAAAGGGAGAGAGGGAGAGAGGGAGGAAAGGAAGGAGGAATCCATGATAAATGGAGAGAGAGGGAGAAAAGAGATGGAGGCAGAGAGAACACAAAACTGTCTCCATGTTCTGCCTTCCAGCCCTGTTGTTGATTAGTCTAGTTAATTAAGAGGGGAACAAAAACACTCGCTAGAAAACCTCAATTAACGCTCTGCGTGTTCACCTTGGCTACTGTTCCTGGTCCTGGAGGACAGCTGCAACGTGTGTGTGTGTGTGTGTGTGTGTGTGTGTGTGTGTGTGTGTGTGTGTGTGTGTGTGTCTGTGTGTGTGTGTGTGTGTGTGTGTGTGTGAGGTGTGTCTGTGTGTCTGTGTGTGTCTGTGTGTCTGTCTGTGTCTGTGTGTGTGTGCGTGTGTGATGATTAAAAGTCTTGTTGTATGATCAAATGTCAATACAGAGAGAAAGGACATTCTATTATATAATACACCTGGTGTAAAGGGACATTCTATTATATAATACACCTGGTGTAAAGGAAGGGACATTCTATTATATAATACACCTGGTGTAAAGGAAGGGACATTCTACTATATAATACACCTGGTGTAAAGGAACATTCTATTATATAATACACCTGGTGTAAAGGGACATTCTACTATATAATACACCTGGTGTAAAGGGACATTCTACTATATAATACACCTGGTGTAAAGGAAGGGACATTCTATTATATAATACACCTGGTGTAAAGGAAGGGACATTCTACTATATAATACACCTGGTGTAAAGGAAGGGACATTCTACTATATAATACACCTGGTGTAAAGGGACATTCTATTATATAATACACCTGGTGTAAAGGAAGGGACATTCTACTATATAATACACCTGGTGTAAAGGAAGGGACATTCCATTATATAATATACCTGGTGTAAAGGGACATTCTACTATATAATACACCTGGTGTAAAGG
>NW_026601475.1:10000-49162 GCF_029448725.1 Salvelinus fontinalis
TAACCTCAACCACTGGTTAATCCAGCCCTAACCTCAACCACTGGTTAATCCAGCCCTAACCTCAACCACTGGTCAATCCAGCCCTAACCTCAACCACTGGTTAATCCAGCCCTAACCTCAACCACTGGTTAATCCAGCCCTAACCTCAACCACTGGTTAATCCAGCCCTAACCTCAACCACTGGTTAATCAATCCCTAACCTCAACCACTGGTTAATCCAGCCCTAACCTCAACCACTGGTTAATCCAGCCCTAACCTCAACCACTGGTTGATCCAGCCCTAACCTCAACCACTGGTTAATCCAGCCCTAACCTCAACCACTGGTTAATCCAGCCCTAACCTCAACCGCTGGTTAATCCAGCCCTAACCTCAACCACTGGTTAATCCAGCCCTAACCTCAACCACTGGTTAATCCAGCCCTAACCTCAACCACTGGTTAATCCAGCCCTAACCTCAACCACTGGTTGATCCAGCCCTAACCTTAACCACTGGTTAATCCAGCCCTAACCTTAACCACTGGTTAATCCAGCCCTAACCTTAACCACTGGTTAATCCAGCCCTAACCTCAACCACTGGTTAATACAGCCCTAATCTCAACCACTGGTTAATCCAGCCCTAACCTCAACCACTGGTTAATCCAGCCCTAACCTCAACCACTGGTTAATCCAGCCCTAACCTTAACCACTGGTTAATCCAGCCCTAACCTCAACCACTGGTCAATCCAGCCCTAACCTCAACCACTGGTTAATCCAGCCCTAACCTCAACCACTGGTTAATCCAGCCCTAACCTCAACCACTGGTTAATCCAGCCCTAACCTCAACCACTGGTTAATCAATCCCTAACCTCAACCACTGGTTAATCCAGCCCTAACCTCAACCACTGGTTAATCCAGCCCTAACCTCAACCACTGGTTAATCCAGCCCTAACCTCAACCACTGGTTAATCCAGCCCTAACCTTAACCACTGGTTAATCCAGCCCTAACCTCAACCACTGGTTAATCCAGCCCTAACCTCAACCACTGGTTAATCCAGCCCTAACCTCAACCACTGGTTAATCCAGCCCTAACCTTAACCACTGGTTAATCCAGCCCTAACCTCAACCACTGGTTAATCCAGCCCTAACCTCAACCACTGGTTATTCCAGCCCTAACCTCAACCACTGGTTAATCCAGCCCTAACCTTAACCACTGGTTAATCCAGCCCTAACCTTAACCACTGGTTAATCCAGCCCTAACCTTAACCACTGGTTAATCCAGCCCTAACCTTAACCACTGGTTAATCCAGCCCTAACCTTAACCACTGGTTAATCCAGCCCTAACCTCAACCACTGGTTAATCCAGCCCTAACCTTAACCACTGGTTAATCCAGCCCTAACCTCAACCACTGGTTAATCCAGCCCTAACCTTAACCACTGGTTAATCCAGCCCTAACCTCAACCACTGGTTAATCCAGCCCTAACCTCAACCACTGGTTAATCCAGCCCTAACCTTAACTACTGGTTAATCCAGCCCTAACCTTAACCACTGGTTAATCCAGCCCTAACCTCAACCACTGGTTAATCCAGCCCTAACCTCAACCACTGGTTAATCCAGCCCTAACCTCAACCACTGGTTAATCCAGCCCTAACCTCAACCACTGGTTAATCCAGCCCTAACCTCAACCACTGGTTAATCCAGCCCTAACCTTAACCACTGGTTAATCCAGCCCTAACCTTAACCACTGGTTAATCCAGCCCTAACCTCAACCACTGGTTAATCCAGCCCTAACCTCAACCACTGGTTAATCCAGCCCTAACCTCAACCACTGGTTAATCAATCCCTAACCTCAACCACTGGTTAATCCAGCCCTAACCTCAACCACTGGTTAATCCAGCCCTAACCTCAACCACTGGTTAATCCAGCCCTAACCTCAACCACTGGTTAATCAATCCCTAACCTCAACCACTGGTTAATCCAGCCCTAACCTCAACCACTGGTTAATCCAGCCCTAACCTCAACCACTGGTTGATCCAGCCCTAACCTCAACCACTGGTTAATCCAGCCCTAACCTCAACCACTGGTTAATCCAGCCCTAACCTCAACCACTGGTTAATCCAGCCCTAACCTCAACCACTGGTTAATCCAGCCCTAACCTCAACCACTGGTTAATCCAGCCCTAACCTCAACCACTGGTTAATCCAGCCCTAACCTCAACCACTGGTTGATCCAGCCCTAACCTTAACCACTGGTTAATCCAGCCCTAACCTTAACCACTGGTTAATCCAGCCCTAACCTTAACCACTGGTTAATCCAGCCCTAACCTCAACCACTGGTTAATCCAGCCCTAACCTCAACCACTAGTTAATCCAGCCCTAACCTCAACCACTGGTTAATCCAGCCCTAACCTCAACCACTGGTTAATCCAGCCCTAACCTCAACCACTGGTTAATCCAGCCCTAACCTCAACCACTGGTCAATCCAGCCCTAACCTCAACCACTGGTTAATCCAGCCCTAACCTCAACCACTGGTTAATCCAGCCCTAACCTCAACCACTGGTTAATCCAGCCCTAACCTCAACCACTGGTTAATCAATCCCTAACCTCAACCACTGGTTAATCCAGCCCTAACCTCAACCACTGGTTAATCCAGCCCTAACCTCAACCACTGGTTGATCCAGCCCTAACCTCAACCACTGGTTAATCCAGCCCTAACCTCAACCACTGGTTAATCCAGCCCTAACCTCAACCACTGGTTAATCCAGCCCTAACCTCAACCACTGGTTAATCCAGCCCTAACCTCAACCACTGGTTAATCCAGCCCTAACCTCAACCACTGGTTAATCCAGCCCTAACCTCAACCACTGGTTGATCCAGCCCTAACCTTAACCACTGGTTAATCCAGCCCTAACCTTAACCACTGGTTAATCCAGCCCTAACCTTAACCACTGGTTAATCCAGCCCTAACCTCAACCACTGGTTAATCCAGCCCTAATCTCAACCACTGGTTAATCCAGCCCTAACCTCAACCACTGGTTAATCCAGCCCTAACCTTAACCACTGGTTAATCCAGCCCTAACCTCAACCACTGGTTAATCCAGCCCTAACCTCAACCACTGGTCAATCCAGCCCTAACCTCAACCACTGGTTAATCCAGCCCTAACCTCAACCACTGGTTAATCCAGCCCTAACCTCAACCACTGGTTAATCCACCCCTAACCTCAACCACTGGTTAATCAATCCCTAACCTCAACCACTGGTTAATCCAGCCCTAACCTCAACCACTGGTTAATCCAGCCCTAACCTCAACCACTGGTTAATCCAGCCCTAACCTCAACCACTGGTTAATCCAGCCCTAACCTTAACCACTGGTTAATCCAGCCCTAACCTCAACCACTGGTTAATCCAGCCCTAACCTCAACCACTGGTTAATCCAGCCCTAACCTCAACCACTGGTTAATCCAGCCCTAACCTTAACCACTGGTTAATCCAGCCCTAACCTCAACCACTGGTTAATCCAGCCCTAACCTCAACCACTGGTTATTCCAGCCCTAACCTCAACCACTGGTTAATCCAGCCCTAACCTTAACCACTGGTTAATCCAGCCCTAACCTCAACCACTGGTTAATCCAGCCCTAACCTCAACCACTGGTTAATCCAGCCCTAACCTTAACTACTGGTTAATCCAGCCCTAACCTTAACCACTGGTTAATCCAGCCCTAACCTCAACCACTGGTTAATCCAGCCCTAACCTCAACCACTGGTTAATCCAGCCCTAACCTCAACCACTGGTTAATCCAGCCCTAACCTCAACCACTGGTTAATCCAGCCCTAACCTCAACCACTGGTTAATCCAGCCCTAACCTTAACCACTGGTTAATCCAGCCCTAACCTTAACCACTGGTTAATCCAGCCCTAACCTCAACCACTGGTTAATCCAGCCCTAACCTCAACCACTGGTTAATCCAGCCCTAACCTCAACCACTGGTTAATCAATCCCTAACCTCAACCACTGGTTAATCCAGCCCTAACCTCAACCACTGGTTAATCCAGCCCTAACCTCAACCACTGGTTGATCCAGCCCTAACCTCAACCACTGGTTAATCCAGCCCTAACCTCAACCACTGGTTAATCCAGCCCTAACCTCAACCACTGGTTAATCCAGCCCTAACCTCAACCACTGGTTAATCCAGCCCTAACCTCAACCACTGGTTAATCCAGCCCTAACCTCAACCACTGGTTAATCCAGCCCTAACCTCAACCACTGGTTGATCCAGCCCTAACCTTAACCACTGGTTAATCCAGCCCTAACCTTAACCACTGGTTAATCCAGCCCTAACCTTAACCACTGGTTAATCCAGCCCTAACCTCAACCACTGGTTAATCCAGCCCTAATCTCAACCACTGGTTAATCCAGCCCTAACCTCAACCACTGGTTAATCCAGCCCTAACCTTAACCACTGGTTAATCCAGCCCTAACCTCAACCACTGGTTAATCCAGTCCTAACCTCAACCACTGGTTAATCCAGCCCTAACCTCAACCACTGGTTAATCCATCCCTAACCTCAACCACTGGTTAATCCAGCCCTAACCTCAACCACTGGTTAATCCAGCCCTAACCTCAAACTCTGGTTAATCCAGCCCTAACCTTAACCACTGGTTAATCCAGACCTAACCTTAACCACTGGTTAATCCAGCCCTAACCTTAACCACTGGTTAATCCAGACCTAACCTTAACCACTGGTTAATCCAGCCCTAACCTTAACCACTGGTTAATCCTGCCCTAACCTCAACCACTGGTTAATCCAGCCCTAACCTCAACCACTGGTTAATCCAGCCCTAACCTCAACCACTAGTTAATCCAGCCCTAACCTCAACCACTGGTTAATCCAGCCCTAACCTCAACCACTGGTTAATCCAGCCCTAACCTCAACCACTGGTTAATCCAGCCCTAACCTCAACCACTGGTCAATCCAACCCTAACCTCAACCACTGGTTAATCCAGCCCTAACCTCAACCACTGGTTAATCCAGCCCTAACCTCAACCACTGGTTAATCCAGCCCTAACCTCAACCACTGGTTAATCAATCCCTAACCTCAACCACTGGTTAATCCAGCCCTAACCTCAACCACTGGTTAATCCAGCCCTAACCTCAACCACTGGTTGATCCAGCCCTAACCTCAACCACTGGTTAATCCAGCCCTAACCTCAACCACTGGTTAATCCAGCCCTAACCTCAACCACTGGTTAATCCAGCCCTAACCTCAACCACTGGTTAATCCAGCCCTAACCTCAACCACTGGTTAATCCAGCCCTAACCTCAACCACTGGTTAATCCAGCCCTAACCTCAACCACTGGTTGATCCAGCCCTAACCTTAACCACTGGTTAATCCAGCCCTAACCTTAACCACTGGTTAATCCAGCCCTAACCTTAACCACTGGTTAATCCAGCCCTAACCTCAACCACTGGTTAATCCAGCCCTAATCTCAACCACTGGTTAATCCAGCCCTAACCTCAACCACTGGTTAATCCAGCCCTAACCTTAACCACTGGTTAATCCAGCCCTAACCTCAACCACTGGTTAATCCAGCCCTAACCTCAACCACTGGTCAATCCAGCCCTAACCTCAACCACTGGTTAATCCAGCCCTAACCTCAACCACTGGTTAATCCAGCCCTAACCTCAACCACTGGTTAATCCAGCCCTAACCTCAACCACTGGTTAATCAATCCCTAACCTCAACCACTGGTTAATCCAGCCCTAACCTCAACCACTGGTTAATCCAGCCCTAACCTCAACCACTGGTTAATCCAGCCCTAACCTCAACCACTGGTTAATCCAGCCCTAACCTTAACCACTGGTTAATCCAGCCCTAACCTCAACCACTGGTTAATCCAGCCCTAACCTCAACCACTGGTTAATCCAGCCCTAACCTCAACCACTGGTTAATCCAGCCCTAACCTTAACCACTGGTTAATCCAGCCCTAACCTCAACCACTGGTTAATCCAGCCCTAACCTCAACCACTGGTTATTCCAGCCCTAACCTCAACCACTGGTTAATCCAGCCCTAACCTTAACCACTGGTTAATCCAGCCCTAACCTTAACCACTGGTTAATCCAGCCCTAACCTTAACCACTGGTTAATCCAGCCCTAACCTTAACCACTGGTTAATCCAGCCCTAACCTTAACCACTGGTTAATCCAGCCCTAACCTCAACCACTGGTTAATCCAGCCCTAACCTTAACCACTGGTTAATCCAGCCCTAACCTCAACCACTGGTTAATCCAGCCCTAACCTTAACCACTGGTTAATCCAGCCCTAACCTTAACCACTTGGAATTAATGCCTAAACTGTTCATCTGTGAGTTGTTTCTGTTTTAGGCCGTCATTGTAAATAAGAATTTGTTCTTAACTGATTTGCCTAGTTAAATAAAGACTAAATTAAATAAATACAATTAAATGACCCTTCGACCACACAGGAATAACCCTGTAACCACACAGGAATAACCCTGTAACCACACGGGATTAACCCTGTAACCACGCGGGATTAACCATGTAACCATGCGGGATTAACCCTGTAACCACACGGGATTAACCATGTAACCACGTGGGATTAACCCTGTAACCACACAGGAATAACCCTGTAACCAATCAGGATTAACCCTGTAACCACGCGGGAATAACCCTGTAACCGCACGGGATTAACCCTGTAACCACGCGGGATTAACCATGTAACCACGCAGGATTAACCCTGTAACCACACGGGATTAACCATGTAACCACGTGGGATTAACCCTGTAACCACACAGGAATAACCCTGTAACCAATCAGGATTAACCCTGTAAACACGCGGGACTAATGCATCAAAAATAGACTATGTAGTACACTACCTTTACCCACTACCTTTACCCAGGGACCAGAGGTACTGTTCCCTATGTAGTACACTACCTTTACCCACTACCTTTACCCAGGGACCAGAGGTACTGTTCCCTATGTAGTACACTACCTTTACCCACTACCTTTACCCAGAGACCAGAGGTACTGTTCCCTATGTAGTACACTACCTTTACCCACTACCTTTACCCATGGACCAGAGGTACTGTACCCTATGTAGTTCACTACCTTTACCCACTACCTTTACCCAGGGACCAGAGGTACTGTACCCTATGTAGTACACTACCTTTACCCAGGGACCAGAGGTACTGTTCCCTATGTAGTACACTACCTTTACCCACTACCTTTACCCAGGGACCAGAGGTACTGTTCCCTATGTAGTACACTACCTTTACCCAGGGACCAGAGGTACTGTCCCCTATGTAGTACACTACCTTTACCCACTACCTTTACCCAGGGACCAGAGGTACTGTCCCCTATGTAGTACACTACCTTTACCCAGGGACCAGAGGTACTGTCCCCTATGTAGTACACTACCTTTACCCACTACCTTTACCCAGGGACCAGAGGTACTGTACCCTATGTAGTACACTACCTTTACCCACTACCTTTACCCAGGGACCAGAGGTACTGTCCCCTATGTAGTACACTACCTTTACCCACTACCTTTACCCACTACCTTTACCCAGGGACCAGAGGTACTGTTCCCTATGTAGTACACTACCTTTACCCACTACCTTTACCCAGGGACCAGAGGTACTGTCCCCTATGTAGTACACTACCTTTACCCAGGGACCAGAGGTATTGTTCCCTATGTAGTACACTACCTTTACCCAGGGACCAGAGGTACTGTTCCCTATGTAGTACACTACCTTTACCCACTACCTTTACCCAGGGACCAGAGGTACTGTCCCCTATGTAGTACACTACCTTTACCCAGGGACCAGAGGTACTGTTCCCTATGTAGTACACTACCTTTACCCACTACCTTTACCCAGGGACCAGAGGTACTGGCCCTATGTAGTACACTACCTTTACCCACTACCATTACCCAGGGACCAGAGGTACTGTCCCCTATGTAGTACACTACCTTAACCCAGGGACCAGAGGTACTGTTCCCTATGTAGTACACTACCTTTACCCACTACCTTTACCCAGAGACCAGAGGTACTGTTCCCTATGTAGTACACTACCTTTACCCACTACCTTTACCCAGGGACCAGAGGTACTGTTCCCTATGTAGTACACTACCTTTACCCACTACCTTTACCCAGAGACCAGAGGTACTGTACCCTATGTAGTACACTACCTTTACCCAGGGACAAGAGGTACTGTTCCCTATGTAGTTCACTACCTTTACCCACTACCTTTACCCAGGGACCAGAGGTACTGTACCCTATGTAGTACACTACCTTTACCCAGGGACCAGAGGTACTGTTCCCTATGTAGTACACTACCTTTACCCACTACCTTTACCCAGGGACCAGAGGTACTGTTCCCTATGTAGTACACTACCTTTACCCACTACCTTTACCCAGGGACCAGAGGTACTGTTCCCTATGTAGTACACTACCTTTACCCAGGGACCAGAGGTACTGTCCCCTATGTAGTACACTACCTTTACCCACTACCTTTACCCAGGGACCAGAGGTACTGTTCCCTATGTAGTACACTACCTTTACCCAGGGACCAGAGGTACTGTCCCCTATGTAGTACACTACCTTTACCCACTACCTTTACCCAGGGACCAGAGGTACTGTCCCCTATGTAGTACACTACCTTTACCCAGGGACCAGAGGTACTGTCCCCTATGTAGTACACTACCTTTACCCACTACCTTTACCCAGGGACCAGAGGTACTGTACCCTATGTAGTACACTACCTTTACCCACTACCTTTACCCAGGGACCAGAGGTACTGTCCCCTATGTAGTACACTACCTTTACCCACTACCTTTACCCACTACCTTTACCCAGGGACCAGAGGTACTGTTCCCTATGTAGTACACTACCTTTACCCACTACCTTTACCCAGGGACCAGAGGTACTGTCCCCTATGTAGTACACTACCTTTACCCAGGGACCAGAGGTATTGTTCCCTATGTAGTACACTACCTTTACCCAGGGACCAGAGGTACTGTTCCCTATGTAGTACACTACCTTTACCCACTACCTTTACCCAGGGACCAGAGGTACTGTCCCCTATGTAGTACACTACCTTTACCCAGGGACCAGAGGTACTGTTCCCTATGTAGTACACTACCTTTACCCACTACCTTTACCCAGGGACCAGAGGTACTGGCCCTATGTAGTACACTACCTTTACCCACTACCATTACCCAGGGACCAGAGGTACTGTCCCCTATGTAGTACACTACCTTAACCCAGGGACCAGAGGTACTGTTCCCTATGTAGTACACTACCTTTACCCACTACCTTTACCCAGAGACCAGAGGTACTGTTCCCTATGTAGTACACTACCTTTACCCACTACCTTTACCCAGGGACCAGAGGTACTGTTCCCTATGTAGTACACTACCTTTACCCACTACCTTTACCCAGAGACCAGAGGTACTGTACCCTATGTAGTACACTACCTTTACCCAGGGACAAGAGGTACTGTTCCCTATGTAGTTCACTACCTTTACCCACTACCTTTACCCAGGGACCAGAGGTACTGTACCCTATGTAGTACACTACCTTTACCCAGGGACCAGAGGTACTGTTCCCTATGTAGTACACTACCTTTACCCACTACCTTTACCCAGGGACCAGAGGTACTGTTCCCTATGTAGTACACTACCTTTACCCACTACCTTTACCCAGGGACCAGAGGTACTGTTCCCTATGTAGTACACTACCTTTACCCAGGGACCAGAGGTACTGTCCCCTATGTAGTACACTACCTTTACCCACTACCTTTACCCAGGGACCAGAGGTACTGTCCCCTATGTAGTACACTACCTTTACCCAGGGACCAGAGGTAATGTCCCCTATGTAGTACACTACCTTTACCCAGGGACCAGAGGTACTGTACCCTATGTAGTACACTACCTTTACCCACTACCTTTACCCAGGGACCAGAGGTACTGTCCCCTATGTAGTACACTACCTTTACCCACTACCTTTACCCACTACCTTTACCCAGGGACCAGAGGTACTGTCCCCTATGTAGTACACTACCTTCACCCAGGGACCAGAGAGTACTGTTCCCTATGTAGTACACTACCTTTACCCAGGGACCAGAGGTACTGTTCCCTATGTAGTACACTACCTTTACCCACTACCTTTACCCAGGGACCAGAGGTACTGTTCCCTATGTAGTACACTACCTTTACCCACTACCTTTACCCAGGGACCAGAGGTACTGTTCCCTATGTAGTACACTACCTTTACCCACTACCTTTACCCAGGGACCAGAGGTACTGTCCCCTATGTAGTACACTGCATTTACCCACTACCTTTACCCAGGGACCAGAGGTACTTTACCCTATGTAGTACACTACCTTTACCCACTACCTTTACCCAGGGACCAGAGGTACTGTCCCCTATGTAGTACACTACCATTACCCACTACCTTTACCCAGGGACCAGAGAGTACTGTTCCCTATGTAGTACACTACCTTTACCCAGGGACCAGAGAGTACTGTTCCCTATGTAGTACACTACCTTTACCCACTACCTTTACCCAGGGACCAGAGGTACTGTTCCCTATGTAGTACACTACCTTTACCCAGGGACCAGAGGTACTGTTCCCTATGTAGTACACTACCTTTACCCACTACCTTTACCCAGGGACCAGCGGTACTGTACCCTATGTAGTACACTACCTTTACCCACTACCTTTACCCAGGGACCAGAGGTATTGTTCCCTATGTAGTACACTACCTTTACCCACTACCTTTACCCACTACCTTTACCCAGGTACCAGCGGTACTGTACCCTATGTAGTACACTACCTTTACCCACTACCTTTACCCAAGGACCAGAGGTACTGTTCCCTATGTAGTACACTACCTTTACCCACTACCTTTACCCAGGGACCAGAGGTACTGTTCCATATGTAGTACACCACCTTTACCCACTACCTTTACCCACTACCTTTACCCACTACCTTTACCCACTACCTTTACCCACTACCTTTACCCACTACCTTTACCCATGGACCAGAGGTACTGTTCCCTATGTAGTACACTACCTTTACCCACTACCTTTACCCAGGGACCAGAGGTATTGTTCCCTATGTAGTACACTACCTTTACCCACTACCTTTACCCACTACCTTTACCCACTACCTTTACCCAGGGACCAGAGGTACTGTTCCCTATGTAGTACACTACCTTTACCCACTACCTTTACCCAGGGACCAGAGGTATTGTTCCCTATGTAGTACACTACCTTTACCCAGGGACCAGAGGTACTGTTCCCTATGTAGTACACTACCTTTACCCACTACCTTTACCCAGGGACCAGAGGTACTCTCCCCTATGTAGTACACTACCTTTACCCACTACCTTTACCCAGGGACCAGAGGTACTGTTCCCTATGTAGTACACTACCTTTCCCCAGGGACCAGAGGTACTGTACCCTATGTAGTACACTACCTTTACCCACTACCTTTACCCAGGGTCCAGACGTACTGTTCCCTATGTAGTACACTACCTTTACCCACTACCTTTACCAGGGACCAGAGGTACTGTTCCCTATGTAGTACACTACCTTTACCCACTACCTTTACCCAGAGACCAGAGGTACTGTTCCCTATGTAGTACACTACCTTTACCCAGGGACCAGAGGTACTGTTCCCTATGTAGTACACTACCTTTACCCAGGGACCAGACATACTGTTCCCTATGTAGTACACTACCTTTACCCAGGGACCAGAGGTACTGTTCACTATGTAGTACACTACCTTTACCCACTACCTTTACCCAGGGACCAGAGGTACTGTTCCCTATGTAGTACACTACCTTTACCCAGGGACCAGAGGTACTGTTCCCTATGTAGTACACTACCTTTACCCACTACCTTTACCCAGGGACCAGAGGTACTGGCCCTATGTAGTACACTACCTTTACCCACTACCATTACCCAGGGACCAGAGGTACTGTCCCCTATGTAGTACACTACCTTAACCCAGGGACCAGAGGTACTGTTCCCTATGTAGTACACTACCTTTACCCACTACCTTTACCCAGAGACCAGAGGTACTGTTCCCTATGTAGTACACTACCTTTACCCACTACCTTTACCCAGGGACCAGAGGTACTGTTCCCTATGTAGTACACTACCTTTACCCACTACCTTTACCCAGAGACCAGAGGTACTGTACCCTATGTAGTACACTACCTTTACCCAGGGACAAGAGGTACTGTTCCCTATGTAGTTCACTACCTTTACCCACTACCTTTACCCAGGGACCAGAGGTACTGTACCCTATGTAGTACACTACCTTTACCCAGGGACCAGAGGTACTGTTCCCTATGTAGTACACTACCTTTACCCACTACCTTTACCCAGGGACCAGAGGTACTGTTCCCTATGTAGTACACTACCTTTACCCACTACCTTTACCCAGGGACCAGAGGTACTGTTCCCTATGTAGTACACTACCTTTACCCAGGGACCAGAGGTACTGTCCCCTATGTAGTACACTACCTTTACCCACTACCTTTACCCAGGGACCAGAGGTACTGTCCCCTATGTAGTACACTACCTTTACCCAGGGACCAGAGGTAATGTCCCCTATGTAGTACACTACCTTTACCCAGGGACCAGAGGTACTGTACCCTATGTAGTACACTACCTTTACCCACTACCTTTACCCAGGGACCAGAGGTACTGTCCCCTATGTAGTACACTACCTTTACCCACTACCTTTACCCACTACCTTTACCCAGGGACCAGAGGTACTGTCCCCTATGTAGTACACTACCTTCACCCAGGGACCAGAGAGTACTGTTCCCTATGTAGTACACTACCTTTACCCAGGGACCAGAGGTACTGTTCCCTATGTAGTACACTACCTTTACCCACTACCTTTACCCAGGGACCAGAGGTACTGTTCCCTATGTAGTACACTACCTTTACCCACTACCTTTACCCAGGGACCAGAGGTACTGTTCCCTATGTAGTACACTACCTTTACCCACTACCTTTACCCAGGGACCAGAGGTACTGTCCCCTATGTAGTACACTGCATTTACCCACTACCTTTACCCAGGGACCAGAGGTACTTTACCCTATGTAGTACACTACCTTTACCCACTACCTTTACCCAGGGACCAGAGGTACTGTCCCCTATGTAGTACACTACCATTACCCACTACCTTTACCCAGGGACCAGAGAGTACTGTTCCCTATGTAGTACACTACCTTTACCCAGGGACCAGAGAGTACTGTTCCCTATGTAGTACACTACCTTTACCCACTACCTTTACCCAGGGACCAGAGGTACTGTTCCCTATGTAGTACACTACCTTTACCCAGGGACCAGAGGTACTGTTCCCTATGTAGTACACTACCTTTACCCACTACCTTTACCCAGGGACCAGCGGTACTGTACCCTATGTAGTACACTACCTTTACCCACTACCTTTACCCAGGGACCAGAGGTATTGTTCCCTATGTAGTACACTACCTTTACCCACTACCTTTACCCACTACCTTTACCCAGGTACCAGCGGTACTGTACCCTATGTAGTACACTACCTTTACCCACTACCTTTACCCAAGGACCAGAGGTACTGTTCCCTATGTAGTACACTACCTTTACCCACTACCTTTACCCAGGGACCAGAGGTACTGTTCCATATGTAGTACACCACCTTTACCCACTACCTTTACCCACTACCTTTACCCACTACCTTTACCCACTACCTTTACCCACTACCTTTACCCACTACCTTTACCCATGGACCAGAGGTACTGTTCCCTATGTAGTACACTACCTTTACCCACTACCTTTACCCAGGGACCAGAGGTATTGTTCCCTATGTAGTACACTACCTTTACCCACTACCTTTACCCACTACCTTTACCCACTACCTTTACCCAGGGACCAGAGGTACTGTTCCCTATGTAGTACACTACCTTTACCCACTACCTTTACCCAGGGACCAGAGGTATTGTTCCCTATGTAGTACACTACCTTTACCCAGGGACCAGAGGTACTGTTCCCTATGTAGTACACTACCTTTACCCACTACCTTTACCCAGGGACCAGAGGTACTCTCCCCTATGTAGTACACTACCTTTACCCACTACCTTTACCCAGGGACCAGAGGTACTGTTCCCTATGTAGTACACTACCTTTCCCCAGGGACCAGAGGTACTGTACCCTATGTAGTACACTACCTTTACCCACTACCTTTACCCAGGGTCCAGACGTACTGTTCCCTATGTAGTACACTACCTTTACCCACTACCTTTACCAGGGACCAGAGGTACTGTTCCCTATGTAGTACACTACCTTTACCCACTACCTTTACCCAGAGACCAGAGGTACTGTTCCCTATGTAGTACACTACCTTTACCCAGGGACCAGAGGTACTGTTCCCTATGTAGTACACTACCTTTACCCAGGGACCAGACATACTGTTCCCTATGTAGTACACTACCTTTACCCAGGGACCAGAGGTACTGTTCACTATGTAGTACACTACCTTTACCCACTACCTTTACCCAGGGACCAGAGGTACTGTTCCCTATGTAGTACACTACCTTTACCCAGGGACCAGAGGTACTGTTCCCTATGTAGTACACTACCTTTACCCAGGGACCAGAGGTACTGTTCCCTATGTAGTACACTACCTTTACCCACTACCTTTACCCAGGGACCAGAGGTATTGTTCCCTATGTAGTACACTACCTTTACCCACTACCTTTACCCAGGGACCAGAGGTACTGTTCCCTATGTAGTACACTACCTTTACCCACTACCTTTACCCAGGGACCAGAGGTACTGTTCCCTATGTAGTACACTACCTTTACCCACTACCTTTACCCACTACCTTTACCCACTACCTTTACCCACTACCTTTACCCAGGGACCAGAGGTACTGTTCCCTTTGTAGTACACTACCTTTACCCACAACCTTTACCCAGGGACCAGGGGTCCCTTTCCCTATGTAGTACACTACCTTTACCCAGGGACCAGAGGTACTGTTCCCTATGTAGTACACTACCTTTACCCAGGGACCAGAGGTACTGTTACCTATGTAGTACACTACCTTTACCCACTACCTTTACCCACTACCTTTACCGAGGGACCAGAGGTACTGTTCTCTATGTAGTACACTAATTTTACCCACTACCTTTACCCAGGGACCAGAGGTACTGTTCCCTATGTAGTACACTACCTTTACCCACTACCTTTACCCGCTACCTTTACCCAGGGACCAGAGGTACTGTTCCCTATGTAGTACACTACCTTTACCCAGGGACCAGAGGTACTGTTCCCTATGTAGTACACTACCTTTACCCAGGGACCAGAGGTACTGTTCCCTATGTAGTACACTACCTTTACCCACTACCTTTACCTAGGGACCAGAGGTATTGTTCCCTATGTAGTACACTACCTTTACCCACTACCTTTACCCAGGGACCAGAGGTACTGTTCCCTATGTAGTACACTACCTTTACCCACTACCTTTACCCACTACCTTTACCTAGGGACCAGAGGTACTGTTCCCTATGTAGTACACTACCTTTACCCGATACCTTTACCCAGGGACCAGAGGTACTGTTCCCTATGTAGTACACTACCTTTACCCACTACCTTTACCCAGGGACCAGAGGTACTGTTCACTATGTAGTACACTACCTTTACCCACTACCTTTACCCAGGGACCAGAGGTACTCTCCCCTATGTAGTACACTACCTTTACCCACTACCTTTACCCAGGGACCAGAGGTACTGTTCCCTATGTAGTACACTACCTTTCCCCAGGGACCAGAGGTACTGTACCCTATGTAGTACACTACCTTTACCCACTACCTTTACCCAGGGACCAGACGTACTGTTCCCTATGTAGTACACTACCTTTACCCACTACCTTTACCCAGGGTCCAGACGTACTGTTCCCTATGTAGTACACTACCTTTACCCAGGGACCAGAGGTACTGTCCCCTATGTAGTACACTACCTTTACCCACTACCTTTACCCTAGGACCAGACGTACTGTTCCCTATGTAGTACACTACCTTTACCAACTACCTTTACCCAGGGACCAGACATACTGTTCCCTATGTAGTACACTACCTTTACCCAGGGACCAGAGGTACTGTTCCCTATGTAGTACACTACCTTTACCCAGGGACCAGAGGTACTGTTCCCTATGTAGTACACTACCTTTACCCACTACCTTTACCCAGGGACCAGAGGTACTGTTCCCTATGTAGTACACTACCTTTACCCACTACCTTTACCCAGGAACCAGAGGTACTGTTCCCTATGTAGTACACTACCTTTACCCACTACCTTTACCCAGGGACCAGAGGTACTGTTCACTATGTAGTACACTACCTTTACCCACTACCTTTACCCAGGGACCAGAGGTACTGTTCCCTATGTAGTACACTACCTTTACCCACTACCTTTACCCAGGGACCAGAGGTACTGTTCCCTATGTAGTACACTACCTTTACCCAGGGACCAGAGGTACTGTTCCCTATGTAGTACACTACCTTTACCCACTACCTTTACCCAGGGACCAGCGGTACTGTACCCTATGTAGTACACTACCTTTACCCACTACCTTTACCCAGGGACCAGAGGTATTGTTCCCTATGTAGTACACTACCTTTACCCACTACCTTTACCCACTACCTTTACCCAGGTACCAGCGGTACTGTACCCTATGTAGTACACTACCTTTACCCACTACCTTTACCCAAGGACCAGAGGTACTGTTCCCTATGTAGTACACTACCTTTACCCACTACCTTTACCCAGGGACCAGAGGTACTGTTCCATATGTAGTACACCACCTTTACCCACTACCTTTACCCACTACCTTTACCCACTACCTTTACCCACTACCTTTACCCACTACCTTTACCCAGGGACCAGAGGTACTGTTCCCTATGTAGTACACTACCTTTACCCACTACCTTTACCCAGGGACCAGAGGTATTGTTCCCTATGTAGTACACTACCTTTACCCACTACCTTTACCCACTACCTTTACCCACTACCTTTACCCAGGGACCAGAGGTACTGTTCCCTATGTAGTACACTACCTTTACCCACTACCTTTACCCAGGGACCAGAGGTATTGTTCCCTATGTAGTACACTACCTTTACCCAGGGACCAGAGGTACTGTTCCCTATGTAGTACACTACCTTTACCCACTACCTTTACCCAGGGACCAGAGGTACTCTCCCCTATGTAGTACACTACCTTTACCCACTACCTTTACCCAGGGACCAGAGGTACTGTTCCCTATGTAGTACACTACCTTTCCCCAGGGACCAGAGGTACTGTACCCTATGTAGTACACTACCTTTACCCACTACCTTTACCCAGGGTCCAGACGTACTGTTCCCTATGTAGTACACTACCTTTACCCACTACCTTTACCAGGGACCAGAGGTACTGTTCCCAATGTAGTACACTACCTTTACCCACTACCTTTACCCAGAGACCAGAGGTACTGTTCCCTATGTAGTACACTACCTTTACCCAGGGACCAGAGGTACTGTTCCCTATGTAGTACACTACCTTTACCCAGGGACCAGACATACTGTTCCCTATGTAGTACACTACCTTTACCCAGGGACCAGAGGTACTGTTCACTATGTAGTACACTACCTTTACCCACTACCTTTACCCAGGGACCAGAGGTACTGTTCCCTATGTAGTACACTACCTTTACCCAGGGACCAGAGGTACTGTTCCCTATGTAGTACACTACCTTTACCCAGGGACCAGAGGTACTGTTCCCTATGTAGTACACTACCTTTACCCACTACCTTTACCCAGGGACCAGAGGTATTGTTCCCTATGTAGTACACTACCTTAACCCACTGCCTTTACCCAGGGACCAGAGGTACTGTTCCCTATGTAGTACACTACCTTTACCCACTACCTTTACCCAGGAACCAGAGGTACTGTTCCCTATGTAGTACACTACCTTTACCCACTACCTTTACCCAGGGACCAGAGGTACTGTTCCCTATGTAGTACACTACCTTTACCCACTACCTTTACCCACTACCTTTACCCACTACCTTTACCCACTACCTTTACCCAGGGACCAGAGGTACTGTTCCCTATGTAGTACACTACCTTTACCCACAACCTTTACCCAGGGACCAGGGGTACCTTTCCCTATGTAGTACACTACCTTTACCCAGGGACCAGAGGTACTGTTCCCTATGTAGTACACTACCTTTACCCAGGGACCAGAGGTACTGTTACCTATGTAGTACACTACCTTTACCCACTACCTTTACCCACTACCTTTACCGAGGGACCAGAGGTACTGTTCTCTATGTAGTACACTAATTTTACCCACTACCTTTACCCAGGGACCAGAGGTACTGTTCCCTATGTAGTACACTACCTTTACCCACTACCTTTACCCGCTACCTTTACCCAGGGACCAGAGGTACTGTTCCCTATGTAGTACACTACCTTTACCCAGGGACCAGAGGTACTGTTCCCTATGTAGTACACTACCTTTACCCAGGGACCAGAGGTACTGTTCCCTATGTAGTACACTACCTTTACCCACTACCTTTACCTAGGGACCAGAGGTATTGTTCCCTATGTAGTACACTACCTTTACCCACTACCTTAACCCAGGGACCAGAGGTACTGTTCCCTATGTAGTACACTACCTTTACCCACTACCTTTACCCACTACCTTTACCTAGGGACTAGAGGTACTGTTCCCTATGTAGTACACTACCTTTACCCGATACCTTTACCCAGGGACCAGAGGTACTGTTCCCTATGTAGTACACTACCTTTACCCACTACCTTTACCCAGGGACCAGAGGTACTGTTCACTATGTAGTACACTACCTTTACCCACTACCTTTACCCAGGGACCAGAGGTACCCTCCCCTATGTAGTACACTACTTTTACCCACTACCTTTACCCAGGGACCAGAGGTACTGTTCCCTATGTAGTACACTACCTTTCCCCAGGGACCAGAGGACCTGTACCCTATGTAGTACACTACCTTTACCCACTACCTTTACCCAGGGACCAGACGTACTGTTCCCTATGTAGTACACTACCTTTACCCACTACCTTTACCCAGGGTCCAGACGTACTGTTCCCTATGTAGTACACTACCTTTACCCAGGGACCAGAGGTACTGTCCCCTATGTAGTACACTACCTTTACCCAGGGACCAGAGGTACTGTTCCCTATGTAGTACACTACCTTTACCCACTACCTTTACCCAGGGACCAGAGGTACTGTTCCCTATGTAGTACACTACCTTTACCCACTACCTTTACCCAGGGACCAGAGGTACTGTTCCCTATGTAGTACACTACCTTTACCCAGGGACCAGAGGTACTGTCCCCTATGTAGTACACTACCTTTACCCACTACCTTTACCCAGGGACCAGAGGTACTGTCCCCTATGTAGTACACTACCTTTACCCAGGGACCAGAGGTAATGTCCCCTATGTAGTACACTACCTTTACCCAGGGACCAGAGGTACTGTACCCTATGTAGTACACTACCTTTACCCACTACCTTTACCCAGGGACCAGAGGTACTGTCCCCTATGTAGTACACTACCTTTACCCACTACCTTTACCCACTACCTTTACCCAGGGACCAGAGGTACTGTCCCCTATGTAGTACACTACCTTCACCCAGGGACCAGAGAGTACTGTTCCCTATGTAGTACACTACCTTTACCCAGGGACCAGAGGTACTGTTCCCTATGTAGTACACTACCTTTACCCACTACCTTTACCCAGGGACCAGAGGTACTGTTCCCTATGTAGTACACTACCTTTACCCACTACCTTTACCCAGGGACCAGAGGTACTGTTCCCTATGTAGTACACTACCTTTACCCACTACCTTTACCCAGGGACCAGAGGTACTGTCCCCTATGTAGTACACTGCATTTACCCACTACCTTTACCCAGGGACCAGAGGTACTTTACCCTATGTAGTACACTACCTTTACCCACTACCTTTACCCAGGGACCAGAGGTACTGTCCCCTATGTAGTACACTACCATTACCCACTACCTTTACCCAGGGACCAGAGAGTACTGTTCCCTATGTAGTACACTACCTTTACCCAGGGACCAGAGAGTACTGTTCCCTATGTAGTACACTACCTTTACCCACTACCTTTACCCAGGGACCAGAGGTACTGTTCCCTATGTAGTACACTACCTTTACCCAGGGACCAGAGGTACTGTTCCCTATGTAGTACACTACCTTTACCCACTACCTTTACCCAGGGACCAGCGGTACTGTACCCTATGTAGTACACTACCTTTACCCACTACCTTTACCCAGGGACCAGAGGTATTGTTCCCTATGTAGTACACTACCTTTACCCACTACCTTTACCCACTACCTTTACCCAGGTACCAGCGGTACTGTACCCTATGTAGTACACTACCTTTACCCACTACCTTTACCCAAGGACCAGAGGTACTGTTCCCTATGTAGTACACTACCTTTACCCACTACCTTTACCCAGGGACCAGAGGTACTGTTCCATATGTAGTACACCACCTTTACCCACTACCTTTACCCACTACCTTTACCCACTACCTTTACCCACTACCTTTACCCACTACCTTTACCCACTACCTTTACCCATGGACCAGAGGTACTGTTCCCTATGTAGTACACTACCTTTACCCACTACCTTTACCCAGGGACCAGAGGTATTGTTCCCTATGTAGTACACTACCTTTACCCACTACCTTTACCCACTACCTTTACCCACTACCTTTACCCAGGGACCAGAGGTACTGTTCCCTATGTAGTACACTACCTTTACCCACTACCTTTACCCAGGGACCAGAGGTATTGTTCCCTATGTAGTACACTACCTTTACCCAGGGACCAGAGGTACTGTTCCCTATGTAGTACACTACCTTTACCCACTACCTTTACCCAGGGACCAGAGGTACTCTCCCCTATGTAGTACACTACCTTTACCCACTACCTTTACCCAGGGACCAGAGGTACTGTTCCCTATGTAGTACACTACCTTTCCCCAGGGACCAGAGGTACTGTACCCTATGTAGTACACTACCTTTACCCACTACCTTTACCCAGGGTCCAGACGTACTGTTCCCTATGTAGTACACTACCTTTACCCACTACCTTTACCAGGGACCAGAGGTACTGTTCCCTATGTAGTACACTACCTTTACCCACTACCTTTACCCAGAGACCAGAGGTACTGTTCCCTATGTAGTACACTACCTTTACCCAGGGACCAGAGGTACTGTTCCCTATGTAGTACACTACCTTTACCCAGGGACCAGACATACTGTTCCCTATGTAGTACACTACCTTTACCCAGGGACCAGAGGTACTGTTCACTATGTAGTACACTACCTTTACCCACTACCTTTACCCAGGGACCAGAGGTACTGTTCCCTATGTAGTACACTACCTTTACCCAGGGACCAGAGGTACTGTTCCCTATGTAGTACACTACCTTTACCCAGGGACCAGAGGTACTGTTCCCTATGTAGTACACTACCTTTACCCACTACCTTTACCCAGGGACCAGAGGTATTGTTCCCTATGTAGTACACTACCTTTACCCACTACCTTTACCCAGGGACCAGAGGTACTGTTCCCTATGTAGTACACTACCTTTACCCACTACCTTTACCCAGGGACCAGAGGTACTGTTCCCTATGTAGTACACTACCTTTACCCACTACCTTTACCCACTACCTTTACCCACTACCTTTACCCACTACCTTTACCCAGGGACCAGAGGTACTGTTCCCTTTGTAGTACACTACCTTTACCCACAACCTTTACCCAGGGACCAGGGGTCCCTTTCCCTATGTAGTACACTACCTTTACCCAGGGACCAGAGGTACTGTTCCCTATGTAGTACACTACCTTTACCCAGGGACCAGAGGTACTGTTACCTATGTAGTACACTACCTTTACCCACTACCTTTACCCACTACCTTTACCGAGGGACCAGAGGTACTGTTCTCTATGTAGTACACTAATTTTACCCACTACCTTTACCCAGGGACCAGAGGTACTGTTCCCTATGTAGTACACTACCTTTACCCACTACCTTTACCCGCTACCTTTACCCAGGGACCAGAGGTACTGTTCCCTATGTAGTACACTACCTTTACCCAGGGACCAGAGGTACTGTTCCCTATGTAGTACACTACCTTTACCCAGGGACCAGAGGTACTGTTCCCTATGTAGTACACTACCTTTACCCACTACCTTTACCTAGGGACCAGAGGTATTGTTCCCTATGTAGTACACTACCTTTACCCACTACCTTTACCCAGGGACCAGAGGTACTGTTCCCTATGTAGTACACTACCTTTACCCACTACCTTTACCCACTACCTTTACCTAGGGACCAGAGGTACTGTTCCCTATGTAGTACACTACCTTTACCCGATACCTTTACCCAGGGACCAGAGGTACTGTTCCCTATGTAGTACACTACCTTTACCCACTACCTTTACCCAGGGACCAGAGGTACTGTTCACTATGTAGTACACTACCTTTACCCACTACCTTTACCCAGGGACCAGAGGTACTCTCCCCTATGTAGTACACTACCTTTACCCACTACCTTTACCCAGGGACCAGAGGTACTGTTCCCTATGTAGTACACTACCTTTCCCCAGGGACCAGAGGTACTGTACCCTATGTAGTACACTACCTTTACCCACTACCTTTACCCAGGGACCAGACGTACTGTTCCCTATGTAGTACACTACCTTTACCCACTACCTTTACCCAGGGTCCAGACGTACTGTTCCCTATGTAGTACACTACCTTTACCCAGGGACCAGAGGTACTGTCCCCTATGTAGTACACTACCTTTACCCACTACCTTTACCCTAGGACCAGACGTACTGTTCCCTATGTAGTACACTACCTTTACCAACTACCTTTACCCAGGGACCAGACATACTGTTCCCTATGTAGTACACTACCTTTACCCAGGGACCAGAGGTACTGTTCCCTATGTAGTACACTACCTTTACCCAGGGACCAGAGGTACTGTTCCCTATGTAGTACACTACCTTTACCCACTACCTTTACCCAGGGACCAGAGGTACTGTTCCCTATGTAGTACACTACCTTTACCCACTACCTTTACCCAGGAACCAGAGGTACTGTTCCCTATGTAGTACACTACCTTTACCCACTACCTTTACCCAGGGACCAGAGGTACTGTTCACTATGTAGTACACTACCTTTACCCACTACCTTTACCCAGGGACCAGAGGTACTGTTCCCTATGTAGTACACTACCTTTACCCACTACCTTTACCCAGGGACCAGAGGTACTGTTCCCTATGTAGTACACTACCTTTACCCAGGGACCAGAGGTACTGTTCCCTATGTAGTACACTACCTTTACCCACTACCTTTACCCAGGGACCAGCGGTACTGTACCCTATGTAGTACACTACCTTTACCCACTACCTTTACCCAGGGACCAGAGGTATTGTTCCCTATGTAGTACACTACCTTTACCCACTACCTTTACCCACTACCTTTACCCAGGTACCAGCGGTACTGTACCCTATGTAGTACACTACCTTTACCCACTACCTTTACCCAAGGACCAGAGGTACTGTTCCCTATGTAGTACACTACCTTTACCCACTACCTTTACCCAGGGACCAGAGGTACTGTTCCATATGTAGTACACCACCTTTACCCACTACCTTTACCCACTACCTTTACCCACTACCTTTACCCACTACCTTTACCCACTACCTTTACCCAGGGACCAGAGGTACTGTTCCCTATGTAGTACACTACCTTTACCCACTACCTTTACCCAGGGACCAGAGGTATTGTTCCCTATGTAGTACACTACCTTTACCCACTACCTTTACCCACTACCTTTACCCACTACCTTTACCCAGGGACCAGAGGTACTGTTCCCTATGTAGTACACTACCTTTACCCACTACCTTTACCCAGGGACCAGAGGTATTGTTCCCTATGTAGTACACTACCTTTACCCAGGGACCAGAGGTACTGTTCCCTATGTAGTACACTACCTTTACCCACTACCTTTACCCAGGGACCAGAGGTACTCTCCCCTATGTAGTACACTACCTTTACCCACTACCTTTACCCAGGGACCAGAGGTACTGTTCCCTATGTAGTACACTACCTTTCCCCAGGGACCAGAGGTACTGTACCCTATGTAGTACACTACCTTTACCCACTACCTTTACCCAGGGTCCAGACGTACTGTTCCCTATGTAGTACACTACCTTTACCCACTACCTTTACCAGGGACCAGAGGTACTGTTCCCAATGTAGTACACTACCTTTACCCACTACCTTTACCCAGAGACCAGAGGTACTGTTCCCTATGTAGTACACTACCTTTACCCAGGGACCAGAGGTACTGTTCCCTATGTAGTACACTACCTTTACCCAGGGACCAGACATACTGTTCCCTATGTAGTACACTACCTTTACCCAGGGACCAGAGGTACTGTTCACTATGTAGTACACTACCTTTACCCACTACCTTTACCCAGGGACCAGAGGTACTGTTCCCTATGTAGTACACTACCTTTACCCAGGGACCAGAGGTACTGTTCCCTATGTAGTACACTACCTTTACCCAGGGACCAGAGGTACTGTTCCCTATGTAGTACACTACCTTTACCCACTACCTTTACCCAGGGACCAGAGGTATTGTTCCCTATGTAGTACACTACCTTAACCCACTGCCTTTACCCAGGGACCAGAGGTACTGTTCCCTATGTAGTACACTACCTTTACCCACTACCTTTACCCAGGAACCAGAGGTACTGTTCCCTATGTAGTACACTACCTTTACCCACTACCTTTACCCAGGGACCAGAGGTACTGTTCCCTATGTAGTACACTACCTTTACCCACTACCTTTACCCACTACCTTTACCCACTACCTTTACCCACTACCTTTACCCAGGGACCAGAGGTACTGTTCCCTATGTAGTACACTACCTTTACCCACAACCTTTACCCAGGGACCAGGGGTACCTTTCCCTATGTAGTACACTACCTTTACCCAGGGACCAGAGGTACTGTTCCCTATGTAGTACACTACCTTTACCCAGGGACCAGAGGTACTGTTACCTATGTAGTACACTACCTTTACCCACTACCTTTACCCACTACCTTTACCGAGGGACCAGAGGTACTGTTCTCTATGTAGTACACTAATTTTACCCACTACCTTTACCCAGGGACCAGAGGTACTGTTCCCTATGTAGTACACTACCTTTACCCACTACCTTTACCCGCTACCTTTACCCAGGGACCAGAGGTACTGTTCCCTATGTAGTACACTACCTTTACCCAGGGACCAGAGGTACTGTTCCCTATGTAGTACACTACCTTTACCCAGGGACCAGAGGTACTGTTCCCTATGTAGTACACTACCTTTACCCACTACCTTTACCTAGGGACCAGAGGTATTGTTCCCTATGTAGTACACTACCTTTACCCACTACCTTAACCCAGGGACCAGAGGTACTGTTCCCTATGTAGTACACTACCTTTACCCACTACCTTTACCCACTACCTTTACCTAGGGACTAGAGGTACTGTTCCCTATGTAGTACACTACCTTTACCCGATACCTTTACCCAGGGACCAGAGGTACTGTTCCCTATGTAGTACACTACCTTTACCCACTACCTTTACCCAGGGACCAGAGGTACTGTTCACTATGTAGTACACTACCTTTACCCACTACCTTTACCCAGGGACCAGAGGTACCCTCCCCTATGTAGTACACTACTTTTACCCACTACCTTTACCCAGGGACCAGAGGTACTGTTCCCTATGTAGTACACTACCTTTCCCCAGGGACCAGAGGACCTGTACCCTATGTAGTACACTACCTTTACCCACTACCTTTACCCAGGGACCAGACGTACTGTTCCCTATGTAGTACACTACCTTTACCCACTACCTTTACCCAGGGTCCAGACGTACTGTTCCCTATGTAGTACACTACCTTTACCCAGGGACCAGAGGTACTGTCCCCTATGTAGTACACTACCTTTACCCACTACCTTTACCCTAGGATCAGACGTACTGTTCCCTATGTAGTACACTACCTTTACCCACTACCTTTACCCAGGGACCAGACATACTGTTCCCTATGTAGTACACTACCTTTACCCAGGGACCAGAGGTACTGTTCCCTATGTAGTACACTACCTTTACCCAGGGACCAGAGGTACTGTTCCCTATGTAGTACACTACCTTTACCCACTACCTTTACCCAGGGACCAGAGGTACTGTTCCCTATGTAGTACACTACCTTTACCCACTACCTTTACCCAGGAACCAGAGGTACTGTTCCCTATGTAGTACACTACCTTTACCCACTACCTTTACCCAGGGACCAGAGGTACTGTTCAGTATGTAGTACACTACCTTTACCCACTACCTTTACCCAGGGACCAGAGGTACTGTTCCCTATGTAGTACACTACCTTTACCCACTACCTTTACCCAGGGACCAGAGGTACTGTTCCCTATGTAGTACACTACCTTTACCCACTACCTTTACCCACTACCTTTACCCACTACCTTTACCCACTACCTTTACCCAGGGACCAGAGGTACTGTTCCCTATGTAGTACACTACCTTTACCCACAACCTTTACCCAGGGACCAGGGGTACCTTTCCCTATGTAGTACACTACCTTTACCCAGGGACCAGAGGTACTGTTCCCTATGTAGTACACTACCTTTACCCAGGGACCAGAGGTACTGTTACCTATGTAGTACACTACCTTTACCCACTACCTTTACCCACTACCTTTACCGAGGGACCAGAGGTACTGTTCTCTATGTAGTACACTAATTTTACCCACTACCTTTACCCAGGGACCAGAGGTACTGTTCCCTATGTAGTACACTACCTTTACCCACTACCTTTACCCACTACCTTTACCCAGGGACCAGAGGTACTGTTCCCTATGTAGTACACTACCTTTACCCAGGGACCAGAGGTACTGTTCACTATGTAGTACACTACCTTTACCCAGGGACCAGAGGTACTGTTCCCTATGTAGTACACTACCTTTACCCACTACCTTTACCTAGGGACCAGAGGTATTGTTCCCTATGTAGTACACTACCTTTACCCACTACCTTTACCCAGGGACCAGAGGTACTGTTCCCTATGTAGTACACTACCTTTACCCACTACCTTTACCCACTACCTTTACCTAGGGACCAGAGGTACTGTTCCCTATGTAGTACACTACCTTTACCCGATACCTTTACCCAGGGACCAGAGGTACTGTTCCCTATGTAGTACACTACCTTTACCCACTACCTTTACCCAGGGACCAGAGGTACTGTTCACTATGTAGTACACTACCTTTACCCACTACCTTTACCCAGGGACCAGAGGTACTCTCCCCTATGTAGTACACTACCTTTACCCACTACCTTTACCCAGGGACCAGAGGTACTGTTCCCTATGTAGTACACTACCTTTCCCCAGGGACCAGAGGTACTGTACCCTATGTAGTACACTACCTTTACCCACTACCTTTACCCAGGGACCAGACGTACTGTTCCCTATGAAGTACACTACCTTTACCCACTACCTTTACCCAGGGTCCAGACGTACTGTTCCCTATGTAGTACACTACCTTTACCCAGGGACCAGAGGTACTGTCCACTATGTAGTACACTACCTTTACCCACTACCTTTACCCTAGGACCAGACGTACTGTTCCCTATGTAGTACACTACCTTTACCCACTACCTTTACCCAGGGACCAGACATACTGTTCCCTATGTAGTACACTACCTTTACCCAGGGACCAGAGGTACTGTTCACTATGTAGTACACTACCTTTACCCACTACCTTTACCCAGGGACCAGAGGTACTGTTCCCTATGTAGTACACTACCTTTACCCAGGGACCAGAGGTACTGTTCCCTATGTAGTACACTACCTTTACCCAGGGACCAGAGGTACTGTTCCCTATGTAGTACACTACCTTTACCCACTACCTTTACCCAGGGACCAGAGGTACTGTTCCCTATGTAGTACACTACCTTTACCCACTACCTTTACCCAGGAACCAGAGGTACTGTTCCCTATGTAGTACACTACCTTTACCCACTACCTTTACCAAGGGACCCAGAGGTACTGTTCACTATGTAGTACACTACCTTTACCCACTACCTTTACCCAGGGACCAGAGGTACTGTTCCCTATGTAGTACACTACCTTTACCCACTACCTTTACCCAGGGACCAGAGGTACTGTTCCCTATGTAGTACACTACCTTTACCCACTACCTTTACCCACTACCTTTACCCACTACCTTTACCCACTACCTTTACCCAGGGACCAGAGGTACTGTTCCCTATGTAGTACACTACCTTTACCCACAACCTTTACCCAGGGACCAGGGGTACCTTTCCCTATGTAGTACACTACCTTTACCCAGGGACCAGAGGTACTGTTCCCTATGTAGTACACTACCTTTACCCAGGGACCAGAGGTACTGTTACCTATGTAGTACACTACCTTTACCCACTACCTTTACCCACTACCTTTACCGAGGGACCAGAGGTACTGTTCTCTATGTAGTACACTAATTTTACCAACTACCTTTACCCAGGGACCAGAGGTACTGTTCCCTATGTAGTACACTACCTTTACCCACTACCTTTACCCACTACCTTTACCCAGGGACCAGAGGTACTGTTCCCTATGTAGTACACTACCTTTACCCAGGGACCAGAGGTACTGTTCCCTATGTAGTACACTACCTTTACCCAGGGACCAGAGGTACTGTTCCCTATGTAGTACACTACCTTTACCCACTACCTTTACCTAGGGACCAGAGGTATTGTTCCCTATGTAGTACACTACCTTTACCCACTACCTTTACCCAGGGACCAGAGGTACTGTTCCCTATGTAGTACACTACCTTTACCCACTACCTTTACCCACTACCTTTACCTAGGGACCAGAGGTACTGTTCCCTATGTAGTACACTACCTTTACCCGATACCTTTACCCAGGGACCAGAGGTACTGTTCCCTATGTAGTACACTACCTTTACCCACTACCTTTACCCAGGGACCAGAGGTACTGTTCCCTATGTAGTACACTACCTTTACCCACTACCTTTACCTAGGGACCAGAGGTACTGTTCCCTATGTAGTACACTACCTTTACCCAGGGACCAGAGGTACTGTTACCTATGTAGTACACTACCTTTACCCAGGGACCAGAGGTACTGTTACCTATGTAGTACACTACCTTTACCCACTACCTTTACCTAGGGACCAGAGGTACTGTTCCCTATGTAGTACACTACCTTTACCCAGGGACCAGAGGTACTGTTACCGATGTAGTACACTACCTTTACCCACTACCTTTACCCAGGGACCAGAGGTACTGTTCCCTATGTAGTACACTACCTTTACCCACTACCTTTACCCAGGGACCAGAGGTACTGTTCCCTATGTAGTACACTACCTTTACCCACTACCTTTACCCAGGGACCAGAGGTACTGTTCCCTATGTAGTACACTACCTTTACCCACTACCTTTACCCAGGGACCAGAGGTACTGTCCCCTATGTAGTACACTACCTTTACCCAGGGACCAGAGGTACTGTTCCCTATGTAGTACACTACCTTTACCCACTACCTTTACCCAGGGACCAGAGGTACTGTTCCCTATGTAGTACACTACCTTTACCCACTACCTTTACCCAGGGACCAGAGGTATTGTTCCCTATGTAGTACACTACCTTTACCCAGGGATCAGAGGTATTGTTCCCTATGTAGTACACTACCTTTACCCAGGGACCAGAGGTACTGTTCCCTATGTAGTACACTACCTTTACCCACTACCTTTACCCAGGGACCAGAGGTATTGTTCCCTATGTAGTACACTACTTTTACCCACTACCTTTACCCAGGGACCAGAGGTACTGTTGCCTATGTAGTACACTACCTTTACCCAGGGACCAGAGGTACTGTTCCCTATGTAGTACACTACCTTTACCCACTACCTTTACCCAGAGACCAGAGGTACTGTTCCCTATGTAGTACACTACCTTTACCCACTACCTTTACCCAGGGACCAGAGGTACTGTTCCCTATGTAGTACACTACCTTTACCCACTACCTTTACCCAGGGACCAGAGGTACTGTTCCCTATGTAGTACACTACCTTTACCCACTACCTTTACCCAGGGACCAGAGGTATTGTTCCCTATGTAGTACACTACCTTTACCCACTACCTTTACCCAGGGACCAGAGGTACTGTTCCCTATGTAGAACACTACCTTTACCCAGGGACCAGAGGTACTGTACCCTATGTAGTACACTACCTTTACCCACTACCTTTACCCAGGGACCAGAGGTATTGTTCCCTATGTAGTACACTACCTTTACCCAGGGACCAGAGGTATTGTTCCCTATGTAGTACACTACCATTACCCAGGGACCAGAGGTACTGTTCCCTATGTAGTACACTACCTTTACCCACTACCTTTACCCAGGGACCAGAGGTATTGTTCCCTATGTAGTACACTACCTTTACCCACTACCTTTACCCAGGGACCAGAGGTACTGTTGCCTATGTAGTACACTACCTTTACCCAGGGACCAGAGGTACTGTTCCCTATGTAGTACACTACCTTTACCCACTACCTTTACCCAGGGACCATAGGTACTGTTCCCTATGTAGTACACTACCTTTACCCACTACCTTTACCCAGGGACCAGAGGTACTGTTCCCTATGTAGTACACTACCTTTACCCAGGGACCAGAGGTACTGTTCCCTATGTAGTACACTACCTTTACCCACTACCTTTACCCAGGGACCAGAGGTACTGTTCCCTATGTAGTACACTACCTTTACCCACTACCTTTACCCACTACCTTTACCCAGGGACCAGAGGTACTGTTCCCTATGTAGTACACTACCTTTACCCGATACCTTTACCCAGGGACCAGAGGTACTGTTCCCTATATAGTACACTACCTTTACCCACTACCTTTACCCAGGGACCAGAGGTACTGTTCACTATGTAGTACACTACCTTTACTCACTACCTTTACCCAGGGACCAGAGAGTACTGTTCCCTATGTAGTACACTACCTTTACCCACTACCTTTACCTAGGGACCAGAGGTACTGTTCCCTATGTAGTACACTACCTTTACCCAGGGACCAGAGGTACTGTACCCTATGTAGTACACTACCTTTACCCACTACCTTTACCCAGGGACCAGAGGTATTGTTCCCTATGTAGTACACTACCTTTACCCAGGGACCAAAGGTATTGTTCCCTATGTAGTACACTACCTTTACCCAGGGACCATAGGTACTGTTCCCTATGTAGTACACTACCTTTACCCACTACCTTTACCCAGAGACCAGAGGTACTGTTCCCTATGTAGAACACTACCTTTACCCACTACCTTTACCCAGGGACCAGAGGTACTGTTCCCTATGTAGTACACTACCTTTACCCACTACCTTTACCCAGGGACCAGAGGTACTGTTCCCTATGTAGTACACTACCTTCACCCACTACCTTTACCCAGGGACCAGAGGTACTGTTCCCTATGTAGTACACTACCTTTACCCACTACCTTTACCCAGGGACCAGAGGTACTGTTGCCTATGTAGTACACTACCTTTACCCATGTAAAGGCAGTCATTGTTGTTCTCCCCCTTAGACGAGGAGGAGCATGGATAGGACCAAGATGCGGATTGAGGGAAATAAGCCATCTTTTAATGACAACAGCAAAACAAGACACTACAAAACTACAAAACAACAAATGTGACTAACCTTCAACCGTCCTGTGAGGACACAGGAACAAACACCCACAAAACCCCAGTGAAACCCTGGCTGCCTTAGTATGACTCTCAATTAGAGACAAACGATACACACCTGCCTCTAATTGAGAATCATACCAGGCCGAACACAAAACCCAACCTAGAAATACAAAACATAGACTGCCCACCCAAAACACACGCCCTGACCATAAACACATTCAAAAACAACATAAAACAGGTCAGGACCGTTACAGAACCCCCCCCTCAAGGTGCGAACGCCGGGCGCACCAGCACAAAGTCCAGGGGAGGGTCTGGGTGGGCAGTTGACCACGGTGGTGGCTCAGGCTCTGGACGCTGTCCCCACACCACCATAGTCACTCCCCGTTTCTGTCTTCCCCTCCCAATGACCACCCTAAAACTAACATCCCCTAAATGAGCGGCCAGCACCGGGAGAAGGGGCAGCACCGGGACAAGGGGCAGCACCGGGACAAGGGGCAGCACCGGGACAAGGGGCAGCACCGGGACAAGGGGCAGCACCGGGATGAGGGGCAGCACCGGGACAAGGGGCAGCACCGGGACAAGGGGCAGCACCGGGATAAGGACCAGCACCGGGACAAGGGGCAGCACCGGGACAAGGGGCAGCACCGGGACAAGGGGCAGCACCGGGATAAGGGGCGGCAGGTCCTGGCTGAGGGACTCCGGCAGGTCATGGCAGGACGGCTCTGGCAGGTCATGGCAGGACGGCTCTGGCAGGTCATGGCAGGACGGCTCTGGCAGGTCATGGCATCACGGCTCTGGCAGGTCATGGCAGGACGGCTCTGGCAGGTCATGGCAGGACGGCTCTGGCAGGTCATGGCAGGACGGCTCTGGCAGGTCATGGCAGGACGGCTCTGGCTGGTCATGGCAGGACGGCTCTGGCTGGTCATGGCAGGACGGCTCTGGCTGGTCATGGCAGGACGGCTCTGGCTGGTCATGGCAGGACGGCTCTGGCTGGTCATGGCAGGACGGCTCTGGCTGGTCATGGCAGGACGGCTCTGGCTGGTCATGGCAGGACGGCTCTGGCTGGTCATGGCAGGACGGCTCTGGCGCTAGGCAGACGGCAGACTCTGGCCGGCTGAGACGCACTATAGGCCTGGTGCGTGGTACCGGAACTGGAGGTACCGGGCTGAGGGCACGCACCTCAGGGCGAGTGCGGGGAACAGGAACTGGGCACACTGGACTCTCGTGGAGCACTCTAGGCCTGGTGCGTGGTACCGGAACTGGAGGTACCGGGCTGGAGACACGCACCATAGGGAGAGTGCGTGGAAGAGGAACAGGGCTCTGGAGATGCACTGGAAGCCTGGTGCGTGGTGTAGGCACTGGTGGTACTGAGCTGGGGTGGGAAGGTGGCGCCGGATATACCGGACCGTGAAGGAGGACACGTGCTCTTGAGCACCGAGCCTCCCCAACCTTACCAGGTTGAATGGTCCCCGTAGCCCTGCCAGTGCGGCGAGGTGGAATAGCCCGCACTGGGCTATGCAGGCGAACCGGGGACACCACCTGTAAGGCTGGTGCCATGTACGCCGGCCCGAGGAGACGTACTGGAGACCAGATACGTTGGGCCGGCTTCATGGCACTCGGCTCGATGCCCAACCTAGCCCTCCCAGTGCGGCAAGGTGGAATAGCCCGCACTGGGCTATGCAGGCGAACCGGGGACACCACCTGTAAGGCTGGTGCCATGTACGCCGGCCCGAGGAGACGTACTGGAGACCAGATACGTTGGGCCGGCTTCATGGCACTCGGCTCGATGCCCAACCTAGCCCTCCCAGTGCGGCAAGGTGGAATAGCCCGCACTGGGCTAAGCACGCGTACTGGGGACACCGTGCGCTTTACCGCATAACACGGTGTCTGACCAGTACGACGCCCTCTTACTCCACGGCAAGCCCGGGGAGTTGGCTCAGGTATCCAACCCGGCTTCGCCACACTCCCCTTTATCCCCCCCCCCAAGAAATTTTTGGGTGAGCCTCTCGGGCTTCCAGCCTCTCCTATGTGCTGCCTCCTCATACCAGCGCTCCTGGGCTGTGGCTGCCTTCCTCTCCTCCCGAGAGCGGCGATTCTCTCCAACCCTTCCCCAGGGTCCCTTTCCGTCCATGATCTCCCAAGACCATTCCTCCTGTGTCCAGTGCTTTAATTCCTTTTCTCTCTCCTCAATCCGCTTGGTCCTGTTATGGTGGGTGTTTCTGTAAAGGCAGTCATTGTTGTTCTCCCCCTTAGACGAGGAGGAGCATGGATAGGACCAAGATGCGGATTGAGGGAAATAAGCCATCTTTTAATGACAACAGCAAAACAAGACACTACAAAACTACAAAACAACAAATGTGACTAACCTTCAACCGTCCTGTGAGGACACAGGAACAAACACCCACAAAACCCCAGTGAAACCCTGGCTGCCTTAGTATGACTCTCAATTAGAGACAAACGATACACACCTGTCTCTAATTGAGAATCATACCAGGCCGAACACAAAACCCAACCTAGAAATACAAAACATAGACTGCCCACCCAAATAACACGCCCTGACCATAAACACATACAAAAACAACATAAAACAGGTCAGGACCGTTACAACCCAGGGACCAGAGGTACTGTTCCCTATGTAGTACACTACCTTTACCCACTACCTTTACCCAGGGACCAGAGGTACTGTTCCCTATGTAGTACACTACCTTTACCCACTACCTTTACCTAGGGACCAGAGGTACTGTTCCCTATGTAGTACACTACCTTTACCCAGGGACCAGAGGTACTGTACCCTATGTAGTACACTACCTTTACCCACTACCTTTACCCAGGGACCAGAGGTATTGTTCCCTATGTAGTACACTACCTTTACCCAGGGACCAGAGGTATTGTTCCCTATGTAGTACACTACCTTTACCCAGGGACCATAGGTACTGTTCCCTATGTAGTACACTACCTTTACCCACTACCTTTACCCAGAGACCAGAGGTACTGTTCCCTATGTAGAACACTACCTTTACCCACTACCTTTACCCAGGGACCAGAGGTACTGTTCCCTATGTAGTACACTACCTTTACCCACTACCTTTACCCAGGGACCAGAGGTACTGTTCCCTATGTAGTACACTACCTTCACCCACTACCTTTACCCAGGGACCAGAGGTACTGTTCCCTATGTAGTACACTACCTTTACCCACTACCTTTACCCAGGGACCAGAGGTACTGTTGCCTATGTAGTACACTACCTTTACCCATGTAAAGGCAGTCATTGTTGTTCTCCCCCTTAGACGAGGAGGAGCATGGATAGGACCAAGATGCGGATTGAGGGAAATAAGCCATCTTTTAATGACAACAGCAAAACAAGACACTACAAAACTACAAAACAACAAATGTGACTAACCTTCAACCGTCCTGTGAGGACACAGGAACAAACACCCACAAAACCCCAGTGAAACCCTGGCTGCCTTAGTATGACTCTCAATTAGAGACAAACGATACACACCTGTCTCTAATTGAGAATCATACCAGGCCGAACACAAAACCCAACCTAGAAATACAAAACATAGACTGCCCACCCAAAACACACGCCCTGACCATAAACACATTCAAAAACAACATAAAACAGGTCAGGACCGTTACAGAACCCCCCCCTCAAGGTGCGAACGCCGGGCGCACCAGCACAAAGTCCAGGGGAGGGTCTGGGTGGGCAGTTGACCACGGTGGTGGCTCAGGCTCTGGACGCTGTCCCCACACCACCATAGTCACTCCCCGTTTCTGTCTTCCCCTCCCAATGACCACCCTAAAACTAACATCCCCTAAATGAGCGGCCAGCACCGGGAGAAGGGGCAGCACCGGGACAAGGGGCAGCACCGGGACAAGGGGCAGCACCGGGACAAGGGGCAGCACCGGGACAAGGGGCAGCACCGGGATAAGGGGCAGCACCGGGATAAGGGGCAGCACCGGGACAAGGGGCAGCACCGGGACAAGGGGCAGCACCGGGATAAGGACCAGCACCGGGACAAGGGGCAGCGCCGGGACAAGGGGCAGCACCGGGATAAGGGGCAGCACCGGGATAAGGGGCGGCAGGTCCTGGCTGAGGGACTCCGGCAGGTCCTGGCTGGACGGCTCTGGCAGGTCCTGGCTGGACGGCTCTGGCAGGTCATGGCAGGACGGCTCTGGCAGGTCATGGCAGGACGGCTCTGGCAGGTCATGGCATCACGGCTCTGGCAGGTCATGGCAGGACGGCTCTGGCAGGTCATGGCAGGACGGCTCTGGCAGGTCATGGCAGGACGGCTCTGGCTGGTCATGGCAGGACGGCTCTGGCTGGTCATGGCAGGACGGCTCTGGCTGGTCATGGCAGGACGGCTCTGGCTGGTCATGGCAGGACGGCTCTGGCTGGTCATGGCAGGACGGCTCTGGCTGGTCATGGCAGGACGGCTCTGGCTGGTCATGGCAGGACGGCTCTGGCTGGTCATGGCAGGACGGCTCTGGCGCTAGGCAGACGGCAGACTCTGGCCGGCTGAGACGCACTATAGGCCTGGTGCGTGGTACCGGAACTGGAGGTACCGGGCTGAGGGCACGCACCTCAGGGCGAGTGCGGGGAACAGGAACTGGGCACACTGGACTCTCGTGGAGCACTCTAGGCCTGGTGCGTGGTACCGGAACTGGAGGTACCGGGCTGGAGACACGCACCATAGGGAGAGTGCGTGGAAGAGGAACAGGGCTCTGGAGATGCACTGGAAGCCTGGTGCGTGGTGTAGGCACTGGTGGTACTGAGCTGGGGTGGGAAGGTGGCGCCGGATATACCGGACCGTGAAGGAGGACACGTGCTCTTGAGCACCGAGCCTCCCCAACCTTACCAGGTTGAATGGTCCCCGTAGCCCTGCCAGTGCGGCGAGGTGGAATAGCCCGCACTGGGCTATGCAGGCGAACCGGGGACACCACCTGTAAGGCTGGTGCCATGTACGCCGGCCCGAGGAGACGTACTGGAGACCAGATACGTTGGGCCGGCTTCATGGCACTCGGCTCGATGCCCAACCTAGCCCTCCCAGTGCGGCAAGGTGGAATAGCCCGCACTGGGCTATGCAGGCGAACCGGGGACACCACCTGTAAGGCTGGTGCCATGTACGCCGGCCCGAGGAGACGTACTGGAGACCAGATACGTTGGGCCGGCTTCATGGCACTCGGCTCGATGCCCAACCTAGCCCTCCCAGTGCGGCAAGGTGGAATAGCCCGCACTGGGCTATGCAGGCGAACCGGGGACACCACCTGTAAGGCTGGTGCCATGTACGCCGGCCCGAGGAGACGTACTGGAGACCAGATACGTTGTGCCGGCTTCATGGCACTCGGCTCGATGCCCAACCTAGCCCTCCCAGTGCGGCAAGGTGGAATAGCCCGCACTGGGCTAAGCACGCGTACTGGGGACACCGTGCGCTTTACCGCATAACACGGTGTCTGACCAGTACGACGCCCTCTTACTCCACGGCAAGCCCGGGGAGTTGGCTCAGGTATCCAACCCGGCTTCGCCACACTCCCCTTTAGCCCCCCCCCCCAAGAAATTTTTGGGTGAGCCTCTCGGGCTTCCAGCCTCTCCTATGTGCTGCCTCCTCATACCAGCGCTCCTGGGCTGTGGCTGCCTTCCTCTCCTCCCGAGAGCGGCGATTCTCTCCAACCCTTCCCCAGGGTCCCTTTCCGTCCATGATCTCCCAAGACCATTCCTCCTGTGTCCAGTGCTTTAATTCCTTTTCTCTCTCCTCAATCCGCTTGGTCCTGTTATGGTGGGTGTTTCTGTAAAGGCAGTCATTGTTGTTCTCCCCCTTAGACGAGGAGGAGCATGGATAGGACCAAGATGCGGATTGAGGGAAATAAGCCATCTTATAATGACAACAGCAAAACAAGACACTACAAAACTACAAAACAACAAATGTGACTAACCTTCAACCGTCCTGTGAGGACACAGGAACAAACACCCACAAAACCCCAGTGAAACCCTGGCTGCCTTAGTATGACTCTCAATTAGAGACAAACGATACACACCTGTCTCTAATTGAGAATCATACCAGGCCGAACACAAAACCCAACCTAGAAATACAAAACATAGACTGCCCACCCAAAACACACGCCCTGACCATAAACACATACAAAAACAACATAAAACAGGTCAGGACCGTTACAACCCAGGGACCAGAGGTACTGTTCCCTATGTAGTACACTACCTTTACCCACTACCTTTACCCAGGGACCAGAGGTACTGTTCCCTATGTAGTACACTACCTTTACCCACTACCTTTACCTAGGGACCAGAGGTACTGTTCCCTATGTAGTACACTACCTTTACCCACTACCTTTACCCAGGGACCAGAGGTATTGTTCCCTATGTAGTACACTACCTTTACCCACTACCTTTACCCAGGGACAAGAGGTACTGTTCCCTATGTAGTACACTACCTTTACCCAGGGACCAGAGGTACTGCACCCTATGTAGTACACTACCTTTACCCAGGGACCAGAGGTACTGTTCCCTATGTAGTACACTACCTTTACCCACTACCTTTACCCAGGGACCAGAGGTATTGTTCACTATGTAGTACACTACCTTTACCCAGGGACCAGAGGTACTGTTCCCTATGTAGTACACTACCTTTACCCACTACCTTTACCCACTACCTTTACCCAGGGACCAGCGGTACTGTACCCTATGTAGTACACTACCTTTACCCACTACCTTTACCCAGGGACCAGAGGTACTGTTCCCTATGTAGTACACTACCTTTACCCAGGGACCAGAGGTACTGTTCCCTATGTAGTACACTACCTTTACCCAGGGACCAGAGGTACTGTTCCCTATGTAGTACACTACCTTTACCCACTACCTTTACCCAGGGACCAGCGGTACTGTACCCTATGTAGTACACTAACTTTACCCACTACCTTTACCCAGGGACCAGAGGTACTCTTCCCTATGTAGTACACTACCTTTACCCACTACCTTTACCCACTACCTTTACCCACTACCTTTACCCACCACCTTTACGCACTACCTTTACCCAGGGACAGGAGGTACTGTTCCCTATGTAGTACACTACCTTTACCCAATACCTTTACCCACTACCTTTACCCACTACCTTTACCCACTACATTTACCCAGGGACAGGAGGTACTGTTCCCTATGTAGTACACTACCTTTACCCACTACCTTTACCCAGGGACCAGAGGTACTGTTCCCTATGTAGTACACTACCTTTACCCAGG